>NC_066516.1:4819975-4832475 GCF_024679095.1 Eriocheir sinensis
CACATGACACTCCATTAATCTTTTTATCACCCCATGTATGGTAAGTAGGGCTACATAACTATATAATTATAGTGTGTGTGTGTGTGTGTGTGTGTGTGTGTGTGTGTGTGTGTGTGTGTGTGTGTGTGTGTGAAATATACAGTTGAAGGTACTGAAAGTAGAGGAGAGGATGTGGAAATTAGCGATTAGCGGACTTAAGATTTTGGCATTCCGCTAACGCTAATCTGCTAAATTTTTCAATCCGCTAATCCGCTAACGTTTTTTAGCTCTCTAATTAGCGGATTAGCGATTAGCGGACCTTTTTAGCGGAATGCCCACCTCTGATATATAAATATCTCTCTCTCTCTCTCTATATATATATATATATATATATATATATATATATATATATATATATATATATATATATATATATATATATATATATATATATATATATATATATATATATATATATATATATATATATATATATATATATATATATATATATATATATATATATATATATATGTGTATGTATGTATGTATGTATATATATATATATATATATATATATATATATATATATATATATATATATATATATATATATATATATATATATATATATATATATATATATGTGCTGATAGATAGATAGATATAGATATAGATAGATGCTAACTATTCCAATAAGCTGGGTGGTAACCAAATAACCAGGGTAGGGGCAGGTCTATCTGAATGAGGAATGCAGCGCCCTCAACCTCCCCGAGCTCCCTTTCCCCGCTCTCTCTCTCTCTCTCTTCTGTTCATGCTTCTTTCTTTGAATAACCGGGGGATTAATCCCCCCAGGGGTCCTGCGTCCCTGCCCTATGGCGAGCAGTCAGGCCCCTGATCTGGGTTGGTTGGGGGTTAGGGGCCCCTGCACCTCGAAGGAGGAAGGGCCCCCTAGCCCCTCTTTTTGTTTTGGGGGTGGCCGTGGTGGTGCAGAGGCTGCAGAACCAGGCCCGTGGTTAACCTTCGGAGGGCTCTGCGTGTGGGCTCCTGGAACGTCCGGAGCCTCTCGGACGATGATCGACTGCCCCACCTATCAAATGAGCTCAGAAGGCTGAGGGTAGACATAGTGGCACTCTCTGAGACAAGGAGGCCTGGCATGAGCAATGGCTTCCATGTCAAGGGGATAGCTATGGGCATCTCCAGCCAACTGCTGCCATTTATGGTTGAGGTTGCTCAGGTTGATGAGCGTATAATGCGAGTGAGGCTGAAGCACACACTGGGGTTCATGTCTTTTGTTGCAGTGTACGCTCCTACTGAGGTGCGTGAAACTGAAGAGAAGGAGATGTACTCCGCCAAACTCGACTCCGTATTAGACCAGTGCCCTCCCCGGGACACACTCATTGTCCTGGGCGACTTCAGTGCTACTACTGGCACTGACAGGGTTGGCTACGAGCTATGTCTTGGTCCCCATGGTTCTGGTACCAGGAACATCAACAGCTTTCTCCTCCTGAATATTGCAAAGTCCAGAAGGTTGAGAATTGCGGGTTCCTGATACCAGAGATCGACCACATTCTCGTAAGTACTCGTTGGAGGATCCTTCAGAACTGCAGGTTTTACGGAGTGCTGAGTTCTTTGCAACTGACCATAGGCTTGTTGTTGCAACACTCAAGCTTCATGTCAGGCCAAGAAGAATCTCGAGATGCAAAACTTATGTGTTCCATCTTGAGAGGCTGAAGTACCTGGCATGTGCTCAGGAATATGCAGTGACAGTCTCAAATCGGTTTGAAGTGCTCGGCACCCTGGAGGACCCTGTAGAACTGTGAGATACCTTCAAACGTGAGACTCTGCAAGCTGCCAAGGAGTGCATTGGGGAGCACCCGAGATCTAGGAGTGGCTTTGCCTCGGTGGAGACGCTGGAGAATATTGAGGAGAGTCGTGCTGCCAGACTTGCTGGGAACCGGGACCAATACAGAGATCTGTCACGTAGGACTATAGCTCTTCTGGGAGAGACAAGGAGAGGTATGTCAGTGGTCTCGCTGAGGAAGTTGAGGGCCATTTAAATGCGAATGACCTCCGACCTGCTTACTGAGCCCTAAAGAAGCTCCGCTCCAAGTCTTCCTCTTGGGTGAGCGCTATCCGAATAGCTGACAGCTGCCTCGTGTCAGACATGGATGGGCAGAGGGCTCATTGGGTTGAGTACTTTGAGCAGCTGTACAAGGCAGACCCTCCACATTGGCAGCTTCCAATTGCTTGGTTTCAGGTAGACAAAAGACCACCCTCTCTGGGTGAGGTCAGAGAGGCTGTGGCCAAGTTGAAGACTGGGAAGGGACCTGGCACCTGTAACATCAGTGCAGAGCTGCTCAAAGCTGGAGGTGAGGCCATGATGCGAGGGTTGCATGCGGTCTTGACTGCCGTATGGCAGTCCGGTACTATTCCTCCTGACTGAAAGAGGGGATTGGTCGTCCCTATCTGGAAAGGGAAAGGGGACCGCCAGGACTGCAACACCTACCGTGGTATTACACTGCTCAGTGAGCCAGGTAAGGTGCTTGCCCATCTATCTGCTGATGCGAATTCGCAGCCAGCTGCTGAAGCTGCAGAGACCTGAACAGTCTGGGTTCACGCCTGGCAAGTCAACAACTGACCGTATCCTAGCGCTTCGCGTACTGGTGGAGAGCTGACATGAGTTTCGACAGGGGATGCTTGCAGCCTATGTCGATCTCAAGAAGGCGTTTGATTCAATGCATTGTGAGGCACTCTGGGATCTTCTGCGACTCCGTATTATTCCTGCGAGGACTATTGGCTTGCTGACTGGTCTGTATTCTAGGACAGAGAGTGCTGTGAAGTGTGCGCGTGTGGGGGGGGGCTGTCCAGCTTTTTTCCCGTGAATGCGGGAGTGAGGCAGGGCTGTGTCCTTGCCCCATCGCTTTTCAACATTTGTATGGACTGGGTACTGGGCAGAGTTGTGGACCAGAGTCATTGCGGAGCATCCATTGGCAATAGCAGGGTCACTGACCTTGTTTTTGCTGATGATGCAGTTATCCTGACGGAGTCGCTCGAGGTCTTGGTGATGGCTCTCGAGGCACTGCACGAGGAGGCGAAGCCCTTGGGACTCCAGGTCTCCTGGGCCAAGACCAAGGTACAGGTGTGTGGAGGCTTGCTGGATGAAACCGTACAGTCTGTTCATGCGTGTGCCGAGGACGTTGAGATTTCAGAAAGTTTCACGTATCTTGGTAGCGTAGTTCATAACAACGGTGAGTTAGGCCAGGAAGTCTTACGGCGGATTGGCCTAGCCCACGGTGCTATAGACTCACTCAACACGAGTATATGGCGTTGTCGATACCTCTGCAGAAGGACAAGGACCCGGATCTTCAAGCCCCTTGTGCTCCCTGTCTTACGACACTAAATGGGGACTTGGAGAGGCGGATTGTTGCCTTTGGTAATAAGTGTTTACGCAAAATCATGGGATATCGCTGGAATGACTGTGTCAAACCGGCGACTACTCCGTGAGACTTATTCGACATATATTTCCTGCAGAGTCCGTCAACGCCAATTCCGGGTATACGGGCACGTGTCACGTTTTCCGGAAGCTGATCCTGCTCCTCGTGTTGTCTCTGTAAGAGACAATCCTGAGTGGACGAGGCCAAGGGGACGCCCGCGAAGCTCGTGGCTAGAGCAAGTCGATATATTTGCCCAGGAGATACTCCGGTTGGGAAGGGGGCCTGCATAGAGACTCGCCCGGAGGGACCGGGGGCGTTGTGGGGTGGGCGAGGCGACGCGCCCCCCAGCGTATGCCCCCACTGATTGATTGATTGATTGATTCTCTATATGTTTCCACTTTTCCATAAGGAACTCGTTTGCTCTAATTTATTTTAAGAGTCTTAAAGGATCTGGAGGTCTTAAGATAGATTTATTGACAGTGTGTCCTTTCCTTGCCTCAGCTTTTTATTTACAAAACAGAGTTTGGGATATTTTCTTTAATATTTAGTTTATTTGATTATAAAAAGGTCAGATTTGGTGAAGCACAGGAATCTTGCTTATCAGTCTCTCTTATCAACACTCCATAAAATGTTACCGTAGGCCGTATTTAGATTGCTTCACGTCTTTATCTAGAACACCGCTCTGAAAGACTCAATATTTTTTGTTCTGACTTATCAGATACGGCATTGCACTCTTATCTAGGTTATTAGTCTTTTTTATGTGTACAAAAGTCAGTAATAAAACAAAGCATCTAAAGAAAGTTTCCCGCCTCGCTGGGCCTTGTACATAGCGATCATAGCGGTGAATTTTCCGGAGTAGGAGTTTCAACCTTACCAAGACAAGACAAGAACGAACCAACCACTATGGGACTCAATAAAGTAAACTTTCTCCTGCAGGCAATTTACGGGCTGCTGACACTGGGGTGGGTGTTCGTGCCTGTGTACATGAGTGCCGGAGTGTACACGATGCCGGAGTACTTAAGGATGAGGTACGGAGGTCATCGCATCAGAGTCCTCCTGACGTGCATCTCCCTCTCCCTCTACATCTTCACCAAAATTGCTGTGCGTACAGTAGATGCTAGATGATATATTTCCTATATATTAAAAAGGCTAATTCTTTTTCTTTTTTTTTGCGCCGTTTTTTGAATTAATGAACACCATGTCTTGTTGAGTCTAGTCATTTCTGGTGCATAAAGTATACCTATATATAGTTGCACGTAGATGGCCAGGTGGCGGCAGGTGCATACCTTGTCTGTTGGTGCCTCTGCGTTGTGGTGTTTGAAGAGCTCACAAGTGGGTCAAAGACTAAGGGCCGCTTTCATAGTCGTCTGATGTGCATCGTAACCAAAGGCCCTACCATCTTGCAGTAGCAGCCATTATCATCGCCTCGATCCGCTTTCACAGTCTCTGTTTTCGTAGTATCGGCGACTACCAGCGTGGTTACGGTCATGACAAGACGAAGGCGCATGATTCGGCAGTGTTAGTATGCCGAAGCGGCGGGAAATATCATTACATTAGGTGAGCGGAGGATTATGAATGATAAATGTGAAAAATAAACGTACAAAAAGTAAACTTGAGGACTAAATATAAAGAATAACTGAAGAATAGATAAGATGAAAAAAATGTAGAGTGTCTCGCAGTAATACACCGCTCAAACCTGCTGATAGTCTAATATTTCCTGGGGATAATAGGTGAAAATTTATTTCATAATGGTGACAAGTATTAAAGTTATATTATTTGGCAGATGTCAGCAAGACAGACTCTTCACTTATATATATTCATTACATTTGTTCATTATTCACACTTATTTAGAAGACTTCACATTTTTACATAACAGCTGATTTCGTTATATGTATCCCCATGCATACATATGAGGCTTATCTATCTAGAATAATACGAGTTTGGCCTTCAAGGCATAACAGGTTAATAATGGTGACAAGTATTAAAGTCCTCCATTCTCCTTTATTGTGTATTTTGCAACAATAAACAATCAAGCAATCAAATTGAAATTCTCAGCAGGACGTTTACTGGTCAGCAGGTGAAGTGAGTTCATGTCATTCAAAGTCTTCTATTTTTTTTCTCATATTACCATTGAAGCCGTGCAACGTGTTGCTGTATTGTGAAATATTTTTTTACATCCATTTAAAGAAATAATATAACCTCTTGAGAGCAAGAATTTGTACTATTTACTAATTAACCCTGGATGAGTATCGATATTTTCAGTACCCATATTGTATATCGTGTTGCACCTTTGCAACTGTGACTTTAACGCTTTAAATGACCACTTTAGGTATGTTGTACTTTAATGTTTGTTCTTTCTAAAATTACTTTAGACATTACTTAGTGCTAATAAGTGGTGAAAAAGACAATCAGAATGCTTTATGTACTTTATTACAAAGAATACAAAAAACTTCTACCTTATTTTAACTATCATAAAAAAAAAATAAAAAAAAAATACTTATGTCCATACAAAAAAATAAAGCCTCTGGAGATCGGTGTATTACAGTTGTCTCTCACAGCCTGCACAGTCCCAGTTCTCTGCAAAATCCACGCTGAAAAATAGAACAGGTCAAACTTTAGTAAAATTTTCTCACCCTGTTTTTCTTGTTTCTTTAAAAAAAAAATTTTGGGGTACCTAAATATGCTTTAAACTTCATGAAAATTTTTATGTATACTACCCAATCATTGACAAAGCTACTGTGGAAGTTTCATGGAAATCGAAATAAGATAAGGTACTAAATAAATTATTTTCCTAGAGAGGGTCGAGTTACAGGGTCTTTTTAGGGGGGTTCAGAGATGCACAACATCCATATAACTCATTAGATACCAATGAAATGTACACTTGCATAACACACTCAAGAAAACTGGAAAACATAATAGTTCCTCACCCTAGCAACAGGAGGGGCAGAAGACAGAGTAGTGGGATGCACACACGGACTTCCCACATCCACTGCAGCAGACCCGGGTTCGTCCCTGCTCTCTGGTGGGGCAGAGGAAGCACCGCTGCCTCTTCTCAGTTTTCTTTTGCTGTGTTGCTGGCCTCTCCTCAGGTGGGACATTGAAAGTGTTACGTATGAGGCTACGCAACTGGATTCTGGGGCCCCCTCCTCCGTTTGGATGATCTCACTGCTGTAGAGGGGAGGAGTTCAGCAGAAGGCAGTGGTTGTGGGTCATCCACGTCTTCATCATCATCATCCAGCAACCCACGAGACGTAGATGGAAGAGGAGAGAACACACGGCCACGCTTGGGTCGGTGAGGGGTGGCAGGGGTGGGCTGATCATCAGCAGGTGTAGAGGTGGAAGGCAGAGGTGTAGAGGGCTGGAACAGTGTCCTGCTACGAGTTGTGATGATGGCAGGAGGCAAGAGAGGTGTTGTTGTGGTGGAAACTGTAGTGGTGGGGTAGGCTGCTGTGTTTACACAAGAGGTCAGGCGAGCGAGATAAGGTGGCTGGCTGGGTCAGAGTGGAGAGTGGAGTTGCCAGGTCGTGTATTTCTGCCTCTGCTGCCTCCTCTTGTGTGGTGCAAAGTGTTACCATGTCTGTAGATGAAGGGAAGCCTCTGGGGTGGCTGCAGGGCTTGATGGAGGTGGGGAGGAGGTACTCGAGGTCCCCTTTCAGAGGGCCTTGGGTAGGGTCATCTTCATCTCACTCCACATCCACGTAAACCTCATCCACCCCCTCGTCAACCTCCCAGTTGTCGGTCCCATCCTCCCCGTACTCACTTCCGTCCGAGTCATCCCACTCCAACAACTCATTTATCTCCTCGTCGGTCAAACTTGGCTTCGACATGATTTCTGTAAAACAAAGCAAAAAGCATGTCTTAGAAAAAAAAATCTTAAAAAAAAAATAAGGTACATACCTCAATTCTGTAAATGGCATACGTCAGCACAATCACTTACGAACCCCACATAAAAATTTCACTAAGTTATTCCAACAAATGTTATTGTTATGAATTTTATTATCAAAACAATACGCATTTAAATGTACTTACATAACAGTCACAGCTTGTATAATGATGTTGCTGAAATGCAACGCAAGTGGCTCATACACCATGAAGGGAGGGCGAAGTAGCACAGAGACCCTCACAGCTTGACAGCAGGCACCAAACTGAGGCGGCAGGCGAGATGTGGGGTGCCGACGCAGTTTAAATGCCCGCGCGCAGGCGCAAATACGCATTTAAAGGAAGTGGCGCGTTGTAAATATACAACATCGATACTCACACAGGGTTAATGTCATTGGTAAGCTCCATTGGGGAGCCCCCGCGGCTACCAGAGCTCCGTTACCAGAGGTTCCAATCTCTGGTACTGATGCAAACAAACACCACCGCAAAAGATGACTGTGAAAGCGGATTTCCTGTTGGTAGCGGCGATCGCCGCTCATTGGTAACGATCAGAACAAACAAAAGTGCCTGTGAAAGCGGCCCTTAGTGACTGAATGAAAATTGTGTATAAATTTGATTGAAAGGCAAAAATTCTAAAAGGTAAATAGTAAAGTATTTTGTGTGGAGAAATTAGTTTTAAATTAACTATTAAATAGACGTTTAGGTAGGTGCCTTTAAATGTCAACAGTACTGTGAGAACAGTATTAATAGAAACAATTGATAAAGTGTATAATAAAAGAAAATTAAACCCTCCCTGCCGCAGGCCGACCTGTATGCGGGAGCGCTCTTCATCCAGCAGGCCATGAACCACACCTCCCAGGCGTCGCTGTACGTTAGTGTGGCAGTTCTGCTCACCGTGGCCGCCATCTTTGCAATCGCCGGGGGCCTCACCACCGTCGTGTACACCGACACGCTGCAGACCTTCCTCATGGTGATCGGCGCCCTCATCCTCTCCGCCATGAGTATGTTACTGTCGCTCTCGTGCCACGACTTCCCCATAGCTTGCCTCATTATGGCATCACGATGGGGAAGGGAGCGTTGATGACCATATATCATTGAATAATGCTTGACAGTAATTTTCTATGAAAAAATATCACTGTGAACCATCCATGCTGTGAACCAAATGTCAGTCCATCACTGGCATCACATCACTAAATTGAATTATGATTGCTTGACGGATGATTTGACTTCAAATATAAACACACACACACACGCACGCACGCATGCACACACACACACACACACACACACACACACACACACACATTCACATTCACACGCGCACAAAACCAAACGCAGAGGAATGTTAATTGTTGATGTAGAAAACAACCCCACAACCAATTCTGGCAGACCTTGCCTAAGGAAGTTCCAGCTCAGGTATGCAGGTGACGTGCCAAAGTATCCAGCACAGTAACATGATAATAATAAGAACGTTGACACGACAAAAATGGTAGGTCTGGTTCCTTATGGTCTGTCTCCCGCAGCCTTTCATGCGGTGGGTGGCTATAGCAACATGGTGGAGAGTTTCCCTTACGCCCAAGCCAGCGTACAGGCCCTGGACGACCGCCAGCAACCCTGCGGTAAAACATCCCGTTATTACATGAATTTGCTGCGACCCATAGACCCTGAAAACATGGACTACCCATGGCTGGGCATGGTCTTCGGCATGGCCATCTTGCAAGTGTGGTACTGGTGCACCGACCAGGTAAGTGTCTCTCCATATACACACACACAAACACACACACACACACACACCGTCCGTAGCTCAGGGGTTAAAACTCTGCGCTGCCAGGCTTCGCAGCCTGACAGTGACAGGAGGAGGTTCCATTCAGGCCGGGATTTTTCCGCTGGCAAGGAGTAGCTGCTGTTCACACACCCCCCCCCCCCTGAGCAAGAGGCATGGGGTGTGTGGTGTGGGAAGGTCCTGGTAGTACCCAAAGATCGAATATAATAAGCTTGCTCTTGTTGGGAGGGTACTTGCTGGTGATTTCGAATCCAATTTGTGATCAAGGCATTGGTGAATTGCACGCACACACACACACACACACACACACACACACACACACACACACACATGTTGGCGGTAGTGAGTGTTCTAAGCGCTAATTGGTTCACGGATAGAGAAAGGCAATATCCGTCAGGGTTACTTATTGATAAAAATATCACAGGTCATTAAGACAAACACAACACAAACGAGACGTTGTTAAAGTGTATGTGCGTGTATGTGAATGTTGTTTAGTGTAGATAACATTTATGTGTCGGTGTGAATGTAGAACAATATGTAAAAGATAACTGTAGCAGGACGAGGACAGACAGTGGAAGATAAACGAGTAACAAGAGAAGTTAACATTGAAGGCACACAAGACACGGACGTGACACGGACAACAGGGACAAAGTTTGACTGGCACAGGAGACAGGACGAACGAAAACATGAGTCTGCGCTGCCGCGCCACATTTTCTGAGGAGTCACCGCGAGAGCGTGTGTCCATTTGTAGGGGTCATTGCTACATACACACACACATACACACACACACACACACACATACATACACACACACTTATGCTGTGTTTCCCTGGCACTCGGTCCTTTAAAATTGATTTAAGTTTCAGTCTTGTTACCATTTTGAAAATTTAGGTTTGTAAAACATTCTTGATCTGAGTGTCGTGGCCACATAAAAAAAAAAAAATGTGCCCATTTTTCAAAATGTGTTCTATCGATTTTTTCATTAATATATATATTTTTTTTTTCAGTAAAAAAGCTGATGTTTGCAATTATTATTTTTGTTGCTAATTTAATCTGGTAATGTGTGATGACCCATTTGGAGTCAGAATAATATAGATCTGAATAATTATGATGCGGGAAATATCAAAGATGGATGCCATGTTGGAGCATTTTCCTGCAGTGGCGTCTGTACTTTTCAACCTACACTGGGGACTTTCGTGCCTGTGCACAGGTTTTATTGTGTAGAGTGTAGACAATAATGGTGATTAGATCTGCCTCATCAAGAGGAAAGAAATGCCTCTCAACGCCGATTTCAGCGCCATGTCAAAGACTTGATGGAAGTATTGCTGAGCTTGAGAAAACCTTTTGAGGAGGAGGATGAAGATGTAACGCTAGACACCAAGATGTGTGAGTCGACATCTGCTTCCATATCTGTTCATAAAACTGAATCTATTGGACAAAAATAATGCAAAAACATCAGAAAGAGAGCGCTTGACTTAAATAGCACACCATTTCGAGCCCCAATTTAGCGAAAAAATGAGTACTGCTCCATGAGGAGAAAGTGCATACTCAGACACTAGTTGAAAAATAAAAATGCCGCATTGCGAACAACAGGTAGAGCTTTATGTTCAAGGTTTTGTTGTGCTATAAAGTCCCAGGGGAGACTAGGATGATTTTTTTTAGGTCACGGGGTTTCTCAATACCCACATGCATATTCGACGGTTAACTCTTGTTCAAAGTCAGACTTATTAGTTTGCCTCGTGCACGAAATTTCTGTCGATGAGGAATTATAGTACAGGCATGCAGTTATTGCTAAGGCGTTTGCCAGCCTCACCTGCTTATAATTTTTATGGTCACAGGTAATAGTGCAGAGGACGCTGGCCAGTAGGAGTATGCTGCATGCCAAGGGTGGCACCATCATGGCTGCCTACCTCAAATTTCTGCCTCTCTGGGTTATGGTGTTTCCGGGAATGGCTGCGAGAATCCTTTACCCTGACCGCGTGGCCTGCGCTAGTCCTGACCAGTGCCTGGCTGTCTGTGGCAGCGAGAGGGGCTGTACCAACTCCGCCTACGTGGAGCTGGTGCTTAATGTTCTGCCAACAGGTAGGTACAGCTGCTGACTTTCCTTATACACTGTTGCTGCTGATACTCATGCTGTTGTGATTACATTGATCATATATAATAATGCCAGTCATTGCCTACGGACGAATGCCATCTTTACAGGATTAAAAGGAATGATGTTGGCAGTAATGATGGCAGCCCTTATGTCTTCTCTTACTTCCGTCTTCAATTCGGCCTCCACCATCGTTAGCGTCGACATTTGGCACCTGGTACGAACAGGCGGCCCGGCGTGGATCCGCGGCTCGCCCTCCGAGCAGGAGATGATCATGGTGGGGCGCGTGTCCGTGGTTCTGCTGGTGGCTGCGTCCGTCGTCTGGATCCCTGTCATTCAGTACGTAATGCTGGACCTCTTTTTTTTTTTTTTTTTTTTTTTTTTTACAGCAAAGGAGACAGTTCAAGGGCACACAAAAAGCAAACATTAATGAAAAAAAAGCCCGCTACTCACTGCTCCTAAAAAGAACCCAAAGAGGTGGCCGAAAGATAGGTCAGTTTCGGGAGGAGAGGTGTCCTGATACCCTCCTCTTGAAAGAGTTTAAGTCGTAAGCAGGAGGAAATACAGATGAAGGAAGATTGTTCCAGAGTTTACCAGCGTGAGGGATGAAAGAGTGAAGATGCTGGTTAACTCTTGCATAAGGGGTTTGGACCGTATAGGGATGAGCATGAGTAGAAAGGCGAGTGCAGCGGGGCCGCGGGAGGGGGGGAGGCATGCAGTTAGCAAGTTCAGAAGAGCAGTCAGCGTGGAAATATCGATAGAAGATAGAAAGAGAGGCAACATTGCGGCAGAATTTAAGAGGTAGAAGACTATCAGTATGAGGAGGAGAGCTGATGAGACGAAGAGCCTTAGCCTCCACTCTGTCCAGAAGAGCTGTGTGAGTGGAGCCCCCCCACACATGAGATGCATACTCCATACGAGGGCGGACAAGGCCCCTGTATATGGACAGCAACTGTGCAGGGGAGAAGAACTGGCGGAGACGGTACAGAACGCCCAGCCTCGAGGAAGCTGATTTAGTAAGAGATGATATGAAGTTTCCAGTTGAGATTTTGAGTTAAGGATAGACCGAGAATGTTTAGTGTTGAGGAAGGTGATAGCTGGGTGTTGTCAAAGAATAAGGGATAGTTGTTTGGAAGATTGTGTCGAGTGGATAGGTGGAGAAACTGTGTTTTTGAGGCGTTGAAGGACACCAGGTTCTTCTTGCCCCAATCGGAAATAATAGTAAGGTCTGAGGCTAAGCGTTCTGCAGTCTCCAGCCTTGAGTCGTTAAGTTCCTGAAGGGTGGGTCTTCTATTAAAAGAAGTTGAATAATGCAGAGTGGAATCATCGG
>NC_066516.1:4837475-4937475 GCF_024679095.1 Eriocheir sinensis
GATAAAGGAACAGAGAGAAGGACAGAATCTGAAAGAGGGCAGTTTAGAAAGCAAAGAGTTGTGCCAGACTCTATCGAAAACTTTCAATATATCTAGCACAACTGAGAAAGTTTCACCGAAACAGTTTAAAGAGGATGACCAAGAGTCAGTTAAGAGAGCAAGAAGATCGCCCCTTGCGGAACCCATACTGGCGATCAGATAGGTCAGAAGTGGAAAGGTGCTTTTGAATCTTCCTGTTAAGGTTTGATTCAAAAGCTTTAGATAGACAGGAAAGTAAAGCTATAGGGCAGTAGTTTGAGGGATTGGAACAGTCACCCTTCTTAGGCACTGGCTGTATAATGGCATACTTCCAGCAGGAAGGAAAGGTAGATGTTGAAAAGGCAGAGGCGAAAGAGTTTGACCAGGCAGGGTGTCAGCACAGTTTTTAAGGATAATAGGAGGCACTCCATCAGGTCCATAAGCCTTATGAGAGTTGAGGCTAGAGAGGGCATAAAAAAATATCATTCTTAAGAATTTTTATAACAGGCATAAAGGAGTCCGCGGGGGGATGAGTAGTAGGAATATTCCCATGCAGAATCATCCAGAGTGGAGTTTTTACAGAAAGTTTTAGAGAAGAGTTCAGCCTTAGAGATAGATGAGACGGCGTTGCTGCCGTCAGGGTTATGGAGAGGAGGGAAAGATGAAGAAGTGAAATTGGAGGAGATATTTTTGGCTAGGTGCCAGAAGTCTCTGTAAGTATTAGAAAAAGCAAGGGTTTGACATTTTCTATTAATGAAAGAATTTTTGGTTAGTCGGAGAATAGATTTGGCACGATTTCGGGCAGAAATGTAAAGTTCATAATTAGCATTAGTTTGAAGGCTCTGGTACCTTTTGTGAGCTGCCTCTCTATCATTGACAGCACGAGAACAAGCATGATTAAACCAAGGCTTTTTAGCATAACTGTGTAAAATAGATGCTCCGCTCCATGATTTTCAATGAGTAGGAAGCCAATGAAATGTTCAACATCAGAGCCATTGGATAAAGTATAGCGTAAAATCAAGGTTAGTTGGTCTAGATGAGCTAAATCAGGTGTTGAGTCAACACTCAATCCAAAGTATTTCACTGATTTTACATGCTCTACAATTTCACATTTCATCTGCTCAGCCAGCAGTTTGATGAATTCATCACAAATTGTTGAAGACAGATAAGATACATGCCCTCGCCCTGGGTTCCCATGAATACGAATATGTTCTGCTAGGAAATCGTCAAACTGTGCAATGAGCTCCAAACAGCCTAAATAGTTGCCATTGTTGGACGATCCTAAAATTTCCGAATCTCCACGAAAAGCCAGTCCACGTTCAGCTAGAAATTGGATTACAGCAACTATTCTAGTCAAAACTTTGAACCAGTAGTCACGGTCCATTTCCTGTTGTTCCACAAGCTCTGAGTAAATCCGCAAACTTGTTTGTTTTTCAACAAGTTTGCATATATTCAGACTTTACTTGTCTCATGAGCTCAGATTCTAACATCTGCATTTTTCCAGTCACAGTATCCCTTTATAAAAGCAATGTCTTTATCAGTGAAAACTGGAGTAGCACAAAACAGTTTACAGACATAGAAATAAGTGGTACCCCTTGACAAAGAATAGATTTTAATGATGTCTTAACTAAAACTAACATTGTCAGCAAGGCACTTCAAGAACCTGATATTAAAATATGTACTGTGGTGAAACTTCTAAACTCTCTGGTAAACCATCTTGAAAACATTTTTGATTCATTTGATTTTTTTGAAGACCAGGCAAAAGAACTTGTTTCAAGTGACTACAAAGAGTCTCCCAAGCTTTATCGTACAAAAGCAACTCATTTGGAGAGATTTACATAGATTTACATAGAAAATCAGACCACACAGACCCCATGGTCCAGATTAGGTGGTCTGTCCTGAAACCTAAGTGATTCTACTTAATCAGAAGGCTCCAAAACACTGCATTTCAACTCTAGTTAATATTAAGTTGAGCTTGTTTTTAAAGGAGTCAATCGTGTGACACTGGACCACTGAAGGTGGGAGCTTATTCGATTCTTGCACTACAACATTGGTGAAGAAAAATTAGGTGCAGTCTGAATTTACTTGTTTACATTTGAGTTTTACGCCATTGTTCCTCGTACGCAAAGTGTCATCGATCATAAACAATGTTGATCTGTCTACATTCGTGAAACCATTAAGTATTTTAAAACATTCGATCAGTTTTCCTCAGAGGCGACGTTTCTCAAGAGAGAACATGTTAAGGGTGGAAAGCCTTTCTTCGTAAAATTTGTTGCACAAGGAAGGATCATTTTGTTGCTTGACGCTGAACACCTTCTAATTTAGCAATGTCCTTTGCATGGTGAGGAGACCAAAACTGTACTGCATATTTCAAGTGGGGTCTGACTAAACTATTGTAGAGTGGAACTTAGTATTACATTTTTATTCTTGAATAAAAAGTTTCTTTTAATGAAGCCCAACATTCTGTTCGCTTTATTTGCAGTATCAATGCATTGCTGTGAGAATTTGAGGTTTGACGTGATTTTGAGAGAGAGAGAGAGAGAGAGAGAGAGAGAGAGAGAGAGAGAGAGAGAGAGAGAGAGAGAGAGAGAGAGAGAGAGAGAGAGAGAGATATTTGTTGGTGATGGTTGATGTTTAGAACTATCGGTGATTAATATTCACGGCAGCACAGCTTACAATAGTAACTCAATAAATGATAAATTACATAGGAATTCCGAAAAATCATAAAGACTGACCTGCGACAAAAACTATGTGACTGTATGTCTCCCCCCTCGAGTTTCGATCAGTTTGTAGGTTAACAAATGCATCTCAATGCTCTCCAAACGACTTCCATCTCTTTTGTTTTTTATTTTCTAGGTTTTCCTTAATTCTGCTTATTTTTACTAATATTTATCTTTATTAATATACCTATCAACTAAATATGCAAAATAACAAACACAAAAGTGATGTGCCTATATATTTTCGTAGGCCAACATAGCTTCGTAGGCCAAGGCACCGGGCCTTCTCTGTCTAATGGGTAATCTGGCCCTGCCTGTTGTTACTGTACAGCCTCTGGACCCACCGAAGAGGCGATGCTTCTGGCATTTTGCTTCAGCTCGGTGGGACGACCTGAGGATGTACTTTTCCGAATTCCCTTGGAATGAATACCGGTTGTGCGTGCCCAGCGCATCACAGAGGTGATTGTCTCTGGAATGGAGGCATACATTCCACGTACTTTCTCTACTCCCCATGCTAAAAATCAATCAATCAGTCAATCAATGGGGGCATACGCCGGGGGGCGCGTCGCCTCGCCCACCCTACGACGCCAAGCCCGGGGGTCCCTTCCGGTGAGTCTCCATGCAGGCCCCCTTCCCAACCCGAGAACCTCCCGGCAGGATCTATCGACTTGCTCAAACCACAAACTCTGTAGGCGTCCCCTTGGCCTCCTCCACTCAGGGTTGTCTCTTACAGAGACAACCAGATGAGCAGGATCAGCTTCCGGAAAACATGCCACGTGCCCGTATAGCCAGAGTTGACGTTGACGGACTATGGAGATAATATATGTCGAATCAGTCTCACGGAGTAGTCGCTGGTTTGACACAAAGTCATTCCAGCGATATCCCATGATTCTGCGTAGACACCCATTACCAAAGGCATCAATCCGCCTCTCCAAGTCCCCATTTAGTGTCCATGTCTCACAACCAAGAGGAAGACAGGGAGCACAAGGGACTTGAAGATCCAGATCTTAGTCCTTCTGCACAGGTACCAACAACGCCATATACTCGTGTTGAGCGAGTCCATAACACCGTGGGCCAGACCAATCCGCCGTAAGACTTCCTGGCCAGACTCACTGTTGTTATGAACTATGCAACCAAAATACGTGAAACTTTATGAGATCTCAACGTCCTCGCCACACGCATGGACAGACTGTACCGTGTCATCCAGCAAGCCCCCAAGCACCTGTCCCTTGGTCTTGGCCCAGGAGACCTGGAGTCACAAGGGCTTTGCCTCCTCTTGCAGTGCCTCGAGAGCCATCACCAAAACCTAGAGCGACTCCGCCAGGATTACTACATCATCAGCAAAAACAAGGTCAGTGATCCTGGTATTGCCAATGGATGCTCCGCAATGATTCTGGCTCACAACTCTGCCCAGTACCCAGTCCATACAAGAGTTGAAAAGCGATGGGGCAAGGACACAGCCCTGCCTCACTCCCGCATTCACGGGAAAGAAGCTGGATCCCCCCGTCGAAACTCACGTCGGCGCTCCACCAGTACGCGAAGCGCTAGGATACGGTCAGTTGTTGAATTGCCAGGCATGAACCCAGACTGTTCAGGTCTCTGCAGCTTCAGCAGCTGGCTGCGAATTCGCATCAGCAATAGGTGGGAAAGCAGCTTGCCTGGCACACTGAGCAGTGTAATACCACGGTAGTTGTTGCAGTCCTCGCGGTCCCCTTTCCCTTTCCAGATAGGGAGGACCAACCCCCTCTCCCAGTCAGGAGGAATGATACCGGACTGCCATACGGCAGTCAAGACCGCATGCAACCCGCGGATCATGGCCTCACCTCCAGCTTGAGCAGCTCCGCATTGATGTTACAGGTGCCATGTGCCTTCCCACCCCTAAACTTGGCCACAGCCTCTCTGACCTCAACCAGAGAGGGCGGGATTTCGTCAATGGGTGGGTCAGCATCCGCCACTTGCAACCCAGCAACTGGAAGCCGCCCACGTGGAGGGTCCACCATGTACAGCTGCTCAAAGTACTCAGCCCAACGAGCCCTCTGCCCATCCATGTCTGACACGAGGCAGCCGTCAGCTGTTCGGATAGCGCTCACCTGAGAGGGAGACTTAGAACGGAGCTTCTTCAGGGCTTGGTAAGCAGGTTCAAGGTCATTCGCATTTAAATGGCCCTCGACTTCCTCAGCGAGACCCCTGACATACCTCTCCTTGTCTCTCCTCAGGAGAGCTCTAGTCCTACGTGAAAGAGCCCTGTATTGGTCCCGATTCCCAGCAAGTCTGGCAGCGCAACTCTCCTCAATATTCTCCAGTGTCTCCACCGAGGCAAAGCCACTCCTAGATCTCGGGCGCTTTCCAATGCACTCCTTGGCAGCTTGCAGAGTCTCACGTTTGAAGGTATCACACAACTCTACAGGGTCCTGCAGGGTGCCAAGCACTTCGAACTGATTTGACACTGTCACTGCATACTCCTGAGCACATGCCAGGTCCTTCAGCCTCTCAAGATGGAACACAGTATTGTTGCATCTCGAGATTCTTCTTGACCTGACATGAAGATTGAGTGTCGCAACAACAGCCTATGGTCAGTCGGAAAGAACTCAGCACTCCGGTAAACCCTGCAGTTTTGAAGGATCCTCCAACGAGTACTAACGAGAATGTGATCGATCTCGTAAGCTACACCTCCGGCATCACTATACCAAATCCAGCGGTGCAGCTCTGGTCTCTGGTACCAGGAACCCGCAATTCTCAACCTTCTGGATTTTGTAAAATTCAGGAGGAGAGAGCTGTTGATGTTCCTGATACCAGATCCATGGGGACCAACCTTGGTTTAATCATGCTTGTTGTCGTGCTGTCAAAGATAGAGAGACAGCTCACAAAAGGTACCAGAGCCTTCAAACTCCCGCTAACCATGATCTTTATATTTCCGCCCGGAATTGTGCCAAATCTATTCTTCGACTTACCAAAAACTCTTTTATCTATAGCAAATGTCAACACCTTGCTTTCTCTAATTCTTCCAGAGACTTCTGGCACTTAGCCAAAACTATCTCCTCCAATTTCACTTCTTCCTCGTTCCCACCTCTTCTTAACCCTGACGGCAGCACTACCGTCTCATCTGTCTCTAAGGCTGAACTCTTCGCTCAAACTTTCTGTATGAACTCCACTCTGGACGATTCTGGGCATATTCCTCCTACTCATCCCCCCTCTGACTCCTTTATGCCTGTTATTAAAATTCTTCCAAATGATGTTTTCTATGCCCGATAAAACTCTCAGAAGGCTAATGTACCTGATGGAGTGCCTCCTATTGTCTTTAAAAACTGTGCTTCTGTGCTGACACCCTGCCTGGTCAAACTCTTTCCTCTCTGCCTATCCTTCCTGCTGGAAGTATGGCTTCGTACAGCCTGTGCCTAAAAAGGGTGACTGTTCCAATCCCTCAAACTACTGCCCTATAGCTTTACTTTCCTGTCTATCTAAATCTTTTGAATCAATCCTTAACCGGAAGATTCAAAAGCACCTTTCCACTTCTAACCTTCTATCTGATCGCCAGTATGGGTTCCGCAAGGGGTGTTCTACTGGCGATCTTCTTGCTCTTTTAACTGATTCTTGGTCATCCTCTCTTAGCCGTTTCGGTGAAACTTTCTCAGTTGCACTAGACATATCGAAAGTCTTTGATAGAGTCTGGCGCCAGTTTTTGCTCTCTAAACTGCCCTCTTTCAGATTCTATCCCTCTCTCTGTTCCTCTATATCCAGTTTCCTTTCCAGCCATTCTATCTCTGCTGTGGTAGGTGGTCACTGTTCTTCCCCTAAACCTATCATGAGTGGTGTTCCACAGGGCTCTGTTCTATCACTCACTCTCTTCCTGTTATTCATCAATGATCTTTCCATAACAAGCTGTCCTATCCACTCATACACTGATGACTCCACTCTGCATTATTCAACTTCTTTCAACAGAAGACCCTCTCAACAGGAATTACATGACTCAAGGCAGGAGGCTGCAGAATGCTTAACCTCAGACCTTACTATCATTTCTGATTGGGGTAAAAGGAACCTTGTGTCCTTCATTGCCTCAAAAACCCAATTTCTCCACCTATCAACTCAACACAATCTTCCAAACAACTATCCCCTATTCTTCGACAACACTCAGCTGTCACCATCTTCAACACTAAACATCCTCGGTCTATCCTTTACTCAAAATCTTAACTGGAAACTTCACATCTCCTTTCTCACTAAATCAGCTTCCTCGAGGTTGGGCGTTCTGTATTGTCTCCACCAGTTCTTCTCCCCCCGCACAGTTGCTATCCATATACAGGGGCCTTGTCCGCCCTCGTATGGAGTATGCATCTCACGTGTGGGGGGGCTCCACTCACACAGCTCTCTTGGACAGAGTGGAGTCTAAGGCTCTTCGTCTCATCAGCTCTTATCCTCTTACTGATAGTCTTCTACCTTTTAAATTCCGCCGCCATGTTGCCTTTCGTTCTATCTTCTATCGTTATTTTCACGCTGACTGCTCTTCTGAACTTGCTAACTGCATGCCTCCCCCCCTCCCGCGACCACACTGCACATGACTTTCTACTCATGCTCATCCCTTTACTGTTCAGATCCCTTACACACGAGTTAACCAGCATCTTCACTCTTTCATCCCTCACGCTGGTAAACTGTTCTCCCTTCATCTGTATTTCCTCCTGCCTACGACTTGAACTCTTTCAAGAGGAGGGTATCAGGACACCTCTCTTCCCGAGATTGACCCCTCTTTCGGCCACCTCTTTGGATTCTTTTTAGGATCAGCGAGCAGCGTTTTTTTTTTTTTTATTGTTTCCTTTTTTTGTGTGATCTGTCTCCTTTGTTGTAAAAAAAAGGGGGGGGGGAAGTAGTAAATAAAATAACATAATGAGCGAGCCAATGTTTGGGGACAGGAAGTATTGGCTACTGTTTATGTCGAAAATTAAGGCGTGACAAGGATGTAGTTCTGCCTCAAGCAAAGCATAATATGACCAAGAAATCGGTGGTATGGGCAGACCGATCCTTGCTTTCGCTTCAAGCAGAGCTGTTCCTTCTCACTCAACTGAAAATGGTTGCCGAGATACTAATCGTGAGTAGAAATTCGAGAATCTAAGGGAAACCGACTGTATTGTCCAGGAGATTATAGTGTAGGAGATGTGTAGTAGGATTGTGAGTGGGACAGGATTGTGATTATTTTTTTGCAATGTTGAGCAGAGATAGAAACTACTGCATGTAGTATGATCTACTGCTTCCGTTAATTGTAGTAAATTATACCATAGGAATGTGTTATTTGGATTTGTGAGGAGTACTTAATTGTTTTGATGTACGCAGAGAGATACAAACCACTGCTTGTGAAAGTTTGTGTGTGTGTGTGTAATTCACCATCACGGCCTGCACACGTGTTGGACTCATAATCGCTATAACAGGTACCCTACCAACAAGAGCCAGTGCTGTTTATCATCGATCTATAGGTACTGCCAGGACCTCACACACCACACACCCCATCCCCTTTGCTCAAGGGAGGACAGTAACCACTCCTAGTCAACGGAAAGAATCCGGCCTGAGCGGGCTCGAATCGCTGCCCTTTGAGACCACGAAGCCTGGCAGCGCAGCGCTCTAACCAGTTGCGCCATGGAGTGGTGTGTGTGTGTGTGTGTGTGTGTGTGTGTGTGTGTGTGTGTGTGTGTGTGTAACATGTTGCTCTTACATTCAAAGTAGACGGTGGTAGGAGAGCAAGGTTTATCCTCCCCCCGGTCTTTCCTCAGGTGCATGGTGGAGGCAGCTACTGCTGAGGGTCTGTGGGGGGTCTGGAAGGAAGGAGGCTGCAGGGGCGGCTGATGGTGACCAAACTGACCCGAGCCCTGAGGAAAAGGCCCAGAAAGCGGCGGACTTCCTTACTGAGCCCCCGAAGTGGAAAAAGTAGGTTGATACTTTAGCTCTCGCGGACACACACACACACACACACACACACACACACACTCAGAGAGAGAGAGAGAGAGAGAGAGAGAGATTTACATGTATATAAAATTAAAAGGGAGCAGTTTTATACCACTTGCAGTACTATTCGTATTAGGAAAGGTAGCCTATACCTTATTCTGGTAGTGATAATAATGTAGTTAATGATAGCAAAGCAGTGTTACATTCTGCATTTAGAGATTATGATAGAAATAATATTGTTGAACATTACTCTATAGGCGTAATATTCGTTTCCTATAGCCACACATATCGTTCCTAAATTTTTGCTTCATAGCTCTGACAAAGTTACAAGAGAGCGCCACTTCTCATCAAGAGCCGCCGTGAGCTGCAAATGAATTTGCAAACTCCTAGTCGCGAGCCAAAAAACATATTCACTGGGCCACACGGCCCCCATACATTTATGTACATACACCTGCAGGAAAAGTTATGTCAAACAGGATAGTGATTCTAAATTAGATAATAGACTCATGCTGAATCGATATCGCATCACCTCTACTCCCTCCCGCAGGTTCGTCAACATCAACGCTGTAATCTGCCTCACCCTCAGCACCTTCGTGTATGGGTTCTACGCCTGACGTACCTGCCTGCAACTTGACTCCTTCAGCAAGGCAAGCTAAGAGGGGGGCGGTTGGCTTCTGTGTGTGTGTGTGTGTGTGTGTGTGTGTGTGTGTGTGTGTTTTATTTATAGCAGAGGAGTCAGTTCAAGGGCATATAAAAAAGGTGACAAATGTTAAAAAAAGCCCGATACTCACTGCTCCTAAAAAGAGTTAAAGGAGTGGCCGAGAGATAGGTCAATTTCGGGAGGAGAGGTGTCCTGATACCCTCCTCTAGAAAGAGTTCAAGTCGTAGGCAGGAGGAAATACAGAAGAAGGAAGATTGTTCCAGAGTTTACCAGCGTGAGGGATGAAAGAGTGAAGATGCTGGTTGACTCTTGCGTAAGGGATTTGGACAGTAAAGGGATGAGCTTGAGTAGAAAGTCCTGTGTGGCGAGGCCACGGGAGGGGGGGAGGCATGCAGTTAGTAAGTTCGGAAGAGCAGTCAGCATGAAAATATCGATAGAAGATAGAATGAGAGGCAACATGGTGGCGAAATTTAAGAGGCAGAAGACTATTAGTAAGAGGAGGAGAGCTGATGAGACGAAGAGCCTTAGACTCCACTCTGTCCAAGAGAGCTGTGTGAGTGGAGCCCCCCCACACGTGAGAGGCATACTCCATACGAGGGTGGACAAGGCCCCTGTAAATGGATAGCAACTGTGCGGGGGAGAAGAACTGGCGGAGATGGTACAGAACGCCCAGCCTCAAGGAAGCTGATTTAGTAAGAGAAGAGATATGAAGTTTCCAGTTGAAATTTTGAGTTAAGGATAGACCGAGGATGTTTAGTGTTGAAGAAGGTGATAGCTGAGTGTTGTCAAAGAATAGGGGATAGTTGTTTGGAAGATTGTATCGAGTGGATAGGTGGAGAAACTGTGTGTGTGTGTGTGTGTGTGTGTGTGTGTGTGTGTGTGTGTGTGTGTGTGTGATAACAAAAGGAGCAACAAGTAATCTTCGTCGTCGTCGTAGCAGCAGAAGCAGAATTTTGTAGAAGTAGTAGTAGTAGTAGTAGTAGTAGTAGTAGTAGTAGTAGTAGTAGTAGTAGTAGTAGAAGTAGTAGTAGTAGTAGTAGTTGTAGTAGTAGAAATACTAGTAGTGGTGGTTGCAAAGGTGTAAGTTGTATTAATAATTCGTGATGATACTCTCTCCTAGCAACTCTTATAACTACATGTCTGTTATATATCGTATACTATATAAAACTATATAAGTGGCATTAGTGATTTTTAAGAAAATTAGCAGTTAACTATACCATTTAAGTAACATTTTTATATAATTATTGTAGAATATTGCTATGTATGTACACCTTGTAGATCTTCGGAAACATTAAATGCATATACGATATTTTATCATTTTCAATAAAAAAAAAAACGAATATGTATATTATGAAATAATGAATCCCCCCTATTGCATACATACACACGACACACACACACACACACACACACACACACACACACACACACACACATATATATATATATATATATATATATATATATATATATATATATATATATATATATATATATATATATATATATATATATATATATATATATATATATATATATATATATATATATATATATATATATATATATATATATATATATATATATATATATATATATATATATATATATATATATATATATATATATATATATATATATATATATATATATATATATATATATATATATATATATATATATATATATATATATATATATATATATATATATATATATATATATATATATATATATATATATATATATATATATATATATATATATATATATATATATATATATATATATATATATATATATATATATATATATATATATATATATATATATATATATATATATATATATATACATATATATATATATATATATATATATATATATATATATATGAATGTGATGTGATTATAATGAGTATTTGATATATGGATATACGATGAAAAACATATTATCTGATGTGAACATGAATGTGTTATATTGTGTATATATGAATTTGAATATCATAATATATATATGGTATCTATATATAAATGATATATGAATATTACAACTGGTTTCAATAAACACTAAAGCCTTGCTTTCGTGGCATTATACTGTGTGTGTGTGTGTGTGTGTGTGTGTCTTACACACGAATTATACTGTACCATTATGTGTGTGTGTTTGTGTGTGTGTGTGTGTCTTACACACGAATTATACTGTACCATTATACGGTGTGTGTGTGTGTGTTGTGTGTTACACTTGTATATGTATATATATTCCTTGACCCATCAAGAAGCTCATATGTCTTGACATTATGTTCTTTAACGCTCAAGACTTCGCTGACAAGTTTCAGTTGATGTATATGTATCATTATCACTATTATGCATAAGTAATGAATAAAGTATTTGTACAGCATATTTCTATACAATAAGTTAAATAACAGTTTGTTTGCAGTTAGTTACCTTTTCATTTTGTATGTTAACACAAGTAATAATACTAATAAACAAACAAACAACAGAAGAAAAACAGTGAGGTTGAGGCCTGACATCAGCCCAGGCTGACCTGACCGCTATCCCTACCCGACTGACATCACGGAGGGAGTGAAGAGGCTCCCTTCTAGTTGGCCTTGCTTACAGCCACACCCACACAGTAATAGATGGACACTAACTGCTACACCCACACAGTAATAGATGGGCCACTAACACCCACACCCACACAGTAATAGATGGACACTAACACACACACTCACACAGTAATAGATGGACACTAACACCCACACTCACACAGTAATAGATGAGCCACTAACACCCACACCCACACAGTAATAGATGGACACTAACACCCACACCCACACAGTAATAAATGGACACTAACACACCCACCCACACAGTAATAGATGGGCCACTAACACCCACACCCACACGTACAGTAATAGATGGACACTAACACCCACACCCACACAGTAATAGATGGACACTAACACACACACTCACACAGTAATAGATGGACACTAACACCCACACCCACACAGTAATAGATGGGCCACTAACACCCACACCCACACAGTAATAGATGGGCCACTAACACCCACACCCACACAGTAATAGATGGGCCACTAACACCCACACCCACACAGTAATAGATGGGCCACTAACACCCACACCCACACAGTAATAGATGGACACTAACACACACACCCACACAGTAATAGATGGGCCACTAACACCCACACCCACACAGTAATAGATGGACACTAACACACCCACCCACACAGTAATAGATGGACACTAACACATACACTCACACAGTAATAGATGGACACTAACACACACACCCACACAGTAATAGATGGACACTAACACACACACTCACACAGTAATACATGAACACTAACACACACACAGTAATAGATGGACACTAACACCCACACCCACACAGTAATAGATGGACACTAACACACACACTCACACAGTAATAGATGGACACTAACACACACACACACACACACAGTAATAGATGGGCCACTAACACCCACACCCACACCCACACAGTAATAGATGGGCCACTAACACCCACACCCACACAGTAATAGATGGGCCACTAACACACCCACCCACACCATAATAGATGGGCCACTAACACACCCACCCACACAGTAACAGATGGACACTAACACACCCACCCACATAGTAATAGATGGGCCACTAACACCCACACCCACACAGTAATAGATGGACACTAACACACCCACCCACACAGTAATAGATGGGCCACTAACACCCACACCCACACAGTAATAGATGGTCACTAACACCCACACCCACACAGTATTAGATGGGCCACTAACACCCACACAGTAATAGATGGACACTATAACACCCACACCCACACAGTAATAGATGGACACTATAACACCCACACACACACAGTAATAGATGGACACTATAACACCCACACACACACAGTAATAGATGGACACTATAACACCCACACCCACACAGTAATAGATGGGCCACTAACACCCACACAGTAATAGATGGACACTATAACACCCACACCCACACAGTATTAGATGGGCCACTAACACCCACACAGTAATAGATGGACACTATAACACCCACACACACACAGTAATAGATGGACACTATAACACCCACACCCACACAGTAATAGATGGGCCACTAACACACCCACCCACACAGTAATAGATGGACACTATAACACCCACACCCACACAGTAATAGATGGGCCACTAACACCCACACAGTAATAGATGGACACTATAACACCCACACCCACACAGTATTAGATGGGCCACTAACACCCACACAGTAATAGATGGACACTATAACACCCACACCCACACAGTAATAGATGGGCCACTAACACCCACACAGTAATAGATGGACACTATAACACCCACACCCACACAGTAATAGATGGGCCACTAACACACCCACCCACACAGTATTAGATGGGCCACTAACACCCACACAGTAATAGATGGACACTATAACACCCACACCCACACAGTAATAGATGGACACTATAACACCCACACCCACACAGTATTAGATGGGCCACTAACACCCACACAGTAATAGATGGACACTATAACACCCACACCCACACAGTAATAGATGGACACTATAACACCCACACCCACACAGTAATAGATGGGCCACTAACACACCCACCCACACAGTAATAGATGGGCCACTAACACACACACAGTAATAGATGGACACTATAACACCCACACCCACACAGTATTAGATGGGCCACTAACACACCCACCCACACAGTAATAGATGGGCCACTAACACACACACAGTAATAGATGGACACTATAACACCCACACCCACACAGTAATAGATGGGCCACTAACACACACACAGTAATAGATGGACACTATAACACCCACACCCACACAGTATTAGATGGGCCACTAACACACACACAGTAATAGATGGACACTATAACACCCACACCCACACAGTAATAGATGGGCCACTAACACCCACACAGTAATAGATGGACACTATAACACCCACACCCACACAGTAATAGATGGACACTATAACACCCACACCCACACAGTAATAGATGGGCCACTAACACACCCACCCACACAGTAATAGATGGACACTAAAACCCACACCCACACAGTAATAGATGGACACTAACACCCACACCCACACAGTAATAGATGGGCCACTAACACCCACCCACACAGTAATAGATGGGCCACTAACACCCACACCCACACGGTAATAGATGGACACTAACACCCACATCCACACAGTAATAGATGGGCCACTAACACCCACATCCACACAGTAATAGATGGGCCACTAACACCCACATCCACACAGTAATAGATGGACACTAACACCCACACCCACACAGTAATAGATGGACACTAACACCCACACCCACACAGTAATAGATGGACACTAACACCCACACCCACACATTAATAGATGGGCCACTAACACCCACACCCACACCCACATCCACACAGTAATAGATGGGCCACTAACACCCACACCCACACCCATTACAGTAATAGATGGACACTAACACCCACACCCACACAGTAATAGATATACACTAACACCCACACCCACACAGTAATAGATGGACACTAAGACACCCACCCACACAGTAATAGATGGACACTAACACCCACACCCACACAGTAATAGATGGACACTAACACCCACACCCACACAGTAATAGATGGACACTAACACACCCACCCACACAATAATAGATGGACACTAACACCCACACCCACACAGTAATAGATGGACACTAACACCCACACCCACACAGTAATAGATGGACACTAACACCCACACCCACACAGTAATAGATGGACACTAACACCCACACCCACACAGTAATAGATGGACACTAACACCCACACCCACACAGTAATAGATGGACACTAACACCCACACCCACACAGTAATAGATGGACACCCACACCCACACAGTAATAGATGGGCCACTAACACCCACACCCACACAGTAATAGATGGGCCACTAACACCCACACCCACACAGTAATAGATGGGCCACTAACACACCCACCCACACCGTAATAGATGGGCCACTAACACCCACACACACACGGTAATAGATGGGCCACTAACACCCACACACACACCGTAATAGATGGGCCACTAACACCCACACACACACAGTAATAGATGGGCCACTAACACCCACACACACACCGTAATAGATGGGCCACTAACACCCACACACACACAGTAATAGATGGGCCACTAACACCCACACACACACAGTAATAGATGGGCCACTAACACCCACACCTACACAGTAATAGATGGACACTAACACCCACACCCACACAGTAACAGATGGGCCACTAACACACCCACACCCACACAGTAATAGATGGGCCACTAACACCCACACCCATACAGTAACAGATAGACACTAACACACACAACAACACAGTAATAGATGGGCCACTAACACACCCACCCACAATGTAATAGATGGACACTAACACCCACACTGTAATAGATGGACACTAACACCCACACCCACACAGTAATATATGGACAATAACACCCACACCCACACAGTAATTGATATACTAACACCCACACCCACACAGTAATAGATGGGCCAATAACACACCCACCCACACTGTAATAGAAGGACACTAACACCCACACCAACACAGTAACAGATGGACACTAACACCCACACCCACACAGTAATAGATGGACACTAACACACACACCCACACAGTAATAGATGGACACTAACACCCACACCCACACAGTAATAGATGGACACCCACACCCACACAGTAATAGATGGACACTAACACCCACACCCACACAGTAATAGATGGACACCCACACCCACACAGTAATAGATGGGCCACTAACACCCACACCCACACAGTAATAGATGGGCCACTAACACCCACACACACACGGTAATAGATGGGCCACTAACACCCACACCCACACCCACACAGTAACAGATGGACACTAACACCCACCCACACAGTAATAGATGGGCTACTAACACCCACACCCACACAGTAACAGAAGGTCACAAACAAACCCACCCACACAGTAATAGATGGGCCCCTAACACCCACACCCACACAGTAAAAGATGGGCCCCTAACACCCACAACCACACAGTAATAGATGGGCCACACACCCACACCCACATAGTATTAGTGGGACACTAACACACACACCCACACAGTAATAGATGGGCCACTACCACCCACACCCACACAGTAACAGATGGACACTAACACTCACACCCACACAGTAATAGATGGGCCACTAACACCCACACCCACACAGTAACAGATGGACACTGACATACACACCAACACAGTAATAGATGGGCCACTAACACCCACACCAACACCCACACAGTAATAGATGGGCCACTAACACCCACACCTACACAGTAATAGATGGACACTAACACCCACACCCACACAGTAATAGATGGACACTAACACCCTCACCCACACAGTAATAGATGGACACTAACACACCCACCCACACAGTAATAGATGGACACTAACACCCACACCCACACAGTAATAGATGGACACTAACACACCCACCCACACAGTAATAGATGGACACTAACACACCCACCCACACAGTAATAGATGGCCAATAACACCCCACCACACAGTACCACTAACACCCTCACCCACACAGTAATAGATGGACACTAACACACACCCACCCACACAGTAATAGATGGACACTAACACCCACACCCACACAGTAATAGATGGGCCACTAACACCCACACCCACACAGTAATAGATGGACACTAACACACCCACCCACACAGTAATAGATGGACACTAACACACCCACCCACAGAGTAATAGATGGACACTAACACACCCACCCACACAGTAATAGATGGGCCACCAACACCCACACCCACACAGTAATAGATGGACACTAACACCCACACCCACACAGTAATAGATGGACACCAACACACCCACCCACACAGTAATAGATGGACACTAAAACCCACACCCACACAGTAATAGATGGACACTAACACCCACACCCACACAGTAATAGATGGACACTAACACACCCACCCACACAGTAATAGATGGGCCACTAACACCCACACACACACAGTAATAGATGGACACTAACACCCACACCCACACAGTAATAGATGGACACTAACACCCACACCCACACAGTAATAGATGGACACTAACACCCAAACCCACACAGTAATAGATGGACACTAACACACCCACCCACACAGTAACAGATGGACACTAACATACACACCAACACAGTAATAGATGGGCCACTAACACCCACACCCACACAGTAATAGATGGCCACTAACACCCACACCCACACAGTAACAGATGGGCCACTAACACCCACACCCAAACACTAATAGATGGACACCACACCCACCCATACAGTAACAGATAGACACTAACACACAACAACACAGTAATAGATGGGCCACCAACACCCACACCCACACAGTAATAGATGGACACTAACACCCACACCCACACAGTAATAGATGGACACTAACACCCACACCCACACAGTAATAGATGGACACTAACACACACACCAACACAGTAATAGATGGGCCACTAACACCCACACCCACACAGTAATAGATGGACACCAACACCCACACCCACACAGTAATAGATGGACACTAACACCCACACCCACACAGTAATAGATGGACACTAACACCCAAACCCACACAGTAATAGATGGACACTAACACACCCACCCACACAGTAACAGATGGACACTAACATACACACCAACACAGTAATAGATGGGCCACTAACACCCACACCCACACAGTAATAGATGGACACTAACACCCACACCCACACAGTAAAAGATGGGCCACAAACACACCCACCCACCCAGTAAAAGATGGGCCACAAACACCCACACCCATACAGTAACAGATAGACACTAACACACAACAACACAGTAATAGATGGGCCACCAACACCCACACCCACACAGTAATAGATGGACACTAACACCCACACCCACACAGTAATAGATGGACACTAACACCCACACCCACACAGTAATATATGGACACTAACACACACACCCACACAGTAATAGATGGACAGTAACACCCACACCCACACAGTAATAGATGGGCCACCAACACCCACACCCACACAGTAATAGATGGACACTAACACCCACACCCACAGTAATAGATGGTCAGTAACACACTCAAAAACACTGTAATAGATGGACACTAACACCCAAACCCACACAGTAATCGATGGACACCAACACCCACACCCACACAGTAATAGATGGACACTAACACCCACACCCACACAGTAATAGATGGACACAACACACACAACAACACAGTAATAGATGGACACTAACACCCACATCCACACAGTAATAGATGGACACTAACACGAACAACAACACAGTAATAGATGGGCACCAACACCCACAACCCCACAGTAATAGATGGACACTAACACCCACACCCACACAGTAATAGATGGACACTAACACCCACACCCACACAGTAATAGATGGACACTAACACCCACACCCACACAGTAATAGATGGACACTAACACACAACAACACATTAATAGATGGACACTAACACCCACACCCACACAGTAATAGATGGACACCAACACCCACACCCACACAGTAATAGATGGACACTAACACACAACAACACAGTAATAGATGGACACTAACACACCCCACCCACAGTAATAGATGGACACCAACACCCACACCCACACAGTAATAGATGGACACCACACACAACAACACAGTAATAGATGGACTAACACCCACACCCACACAGCAATAGATGGACACTAACACACACAACAACACAGTAATAGAGGGACACTAACACCCACACAGTAATAGATGGACACTAACACACACAACAACACAGTAATAGATGGACACTAACACCCACACCCACACAGTAATAGATGGACACTAACACCCACACCCACACGGTAATAGATGGACACTAACACCCACACCCACACAGTAATAGATGGACACTAACACCCACACCCACACAGTAATAGATGGACACTAACACACACAACAACACAGTAATAGATGGACACTAACACCCACACCCACACAGTGATAGATGGACACGAACATATACAACAACACAGTAATAGATGGGACACCAACACAGTAACATGGCGGGCAAAAGCTGAGGAGCTCTCTTGCGGTAAATATGTGCCTCCCAAAATGGCGGGCCTTTGCGGGGCAGCTGAGATGTGATCAGCTGATCGCAGCTGATGACGTCACATGCACCCTCTCTCTAATATGCTGGGAGCGGAAGCCAGTGACCTCACGGAGACACAAACACCTGGCCCTCCAAGTATTGGGGGTGGCGGGTTGTCGAGATGGCTGACCGACCCTGACGCCCTAATATTTTTGATGAATTTCGCCGAAAGGCGACACCAACGGCAGGTACCAGCAACATTGTAATGTAAATATAATTTTTCAAAAAGTACATTTTTGCTTCTTTTCGCAGGGCTTTCATGCAAGAAATATTTTGAATTAGGAGAGGTTGCCGGACAGCGTTTATATTTTCACTCGTGTGCCAATAAATAAAACAACGATAATGATCAGCTACATTATTATTAACAATAGTGTCACGTAATAGATTGATCGAAGTGTAATTGTTACAAGCCCCAGAGAAACAGGTAATTTACGATAATTAGAGGAGTTCTGTACCCCAAAATTGCTATGATCCCTAGCTACTTTAACTAAAACTGAGTCAACTCCTGTTAAAGCCATGAGAACTCGCACGCTTTAAAATCTCTCACGTGATAAATCATGATGCACGGTGCTTATTGTCTACGAGACATTGATCCCAAGTTTTTATGCTAACATTTTTCAGGTGAAATGGTGAGAAATACTCTACCATTCAGTTGTTACAAGCTAAATACTCGCACCTAAGCTTACACAATTCTCGCATTTTTTTCTAATCTCCTGCCGCATGTATAGCTTGAACCATTTTTCTAATAGATTCTGAAGACTAATGTTTAATCAGGAAATTACCGAACAAAATCTAATAAGTAGAACTCGTGGTAAAGAGATATTTAAAAGGCCGAAACCCGCACAGTACCGAAAGGAGCCGCTAAGGGGCCGAACTCACTCTCACCAAGACTTACCAACACAAAGAGCTGGGGCTGTCTAGGACACTAGGGGAGAATGAAACAGGGGAACTCCTAATTGTAGAATGTAGCATCTACGAGAGGCAGAGAGGGGAGTTAGTACCAGAAGAGGTGATGGTGATGAGCCGATGAAAAGCGATACAGGTCAATAGAAGAAGTTTTATTTTTGGTTTGGAATGCCAAGTCGTATAAATCATGGAGGTATTATAACAGGAGGCGCCCTCCCGCGCCGTCCCCACACAGGCGAGTGAAGCCAGTGGGCGGAGCTTACAATCGGCAGATAGACCCAAAACATTGCGATCTCCTGGGCGGAACTAAGGGAATTTACCACTTGTTTTTGCATCTAGACGAAAAATTAAAAAAAGAATTGATGGCTTGAGTTATGAAAAGTACATAAAATTTTCCTATATATTTAATGTAGATCTATTATTAACGACATTTAAGGTCATCGGCAGTCCCGTGGCTTAAAAAAACAATGAAAGGGCCCCGGCATTCCATGACAGTGTTGCAGTGTGTCCCTCGGCCTGGCACACAGCGTGCAGCAGACACAGGGAGTTAATAACCTCCCAGTAGTACCTATAGCCTAGCCTAAGGCGCATTGCTACCACATCCTGAGGTGCACTGTGTCGCCCATAGGGGTAAACAGTGGTGGGAGACACTTGCACAATGGAGGCTGCTGGTGCTACCATTGTCACAACAGTGTCTGAGTTGGGTGGCAATGTTATTATGGAAATAATCCCTAATTATATTCTTAACATAGCTAAGCGTATAGTCAGTGTCAGGGTCCACTGTGTCATCCTGAAGGGCACGTCGAGCAAGGGAGTCTGCCTTTTCATTGTGCTGGATGGAAGGGCACCCAGGTGAAGTGGACTGTGGCACCTGCGCCCTCAAGGGCACGGAGGGCAGTCAGGCACTTAGTCACAAGACCACAGTCTGTAGGGAGGAGGACAGGTTCATGTATGCAGCCTGGCTATCAACAAACAAGTATACATCTTTGCGGAAAGCTGCTACAGTGTGGCGAGCCTAAAGTATGGCATACAGCTCAGCCCGGGTCGAGGACAGGTACCCTGGCAGCCGCCTGGTAATCTCAATGTCAGTGTACAACAGAACTGCAGATTTCTATCATATGTAGCCCTATCTGATTATACAGTTCTCAACTCACCTGTGAAATGATGTAGAACCACTACGTTCCTTTCGTGCAGCCATATGAACATATGAACATAAGAACGTAGGAGTCTGCAAAGAGGTCAGTAGGCCTGTACAAGGCAGCTCCTTTGAATCTAAGCTCCCGTGTATCTAGCCCCACCTAATATCGCTGACCATGAATTTATCTAATCTATTTATTAATGTGACAATTGTATTGGCAATCAGCACGTGACTGCAAACCTGTTCCACTCATCCACCAACCACTCTGTTAGTAAACCAATTTTTGCCTATGTCCCTGTTGAATCTGAATTTATCCAGTTTGAAACCCATTACTTCGTGTCCTAACCGGTTCTCTTACCAACAAAACCTTATAATTATCCCCCTTATTAAAGCCCTTCATCCATTTATAAACCTCGATCATGTCTCCACGCACCCTTCGCCTTTCTAGAGAATGCAAGTTTAACTGTTTGAGTCTTTCCTCGTATGGCAAGTTTCTCAACCCTGAATCATCTTCGTCGCCATCCTCCTCTGCACCGATTCTAACATTTGATATCCAGGTGACCAGAACTGAACCATATAGTCAAGATGAGGTCTAACTAATACTAAATATAGTTTGAGGAAGACTGGCGCTTCTATTGCTCCTTCTATTGGCTCCTTCAAATAAATCCCAGTACCCTATTTGCTCGATTTCTAGTATGATACATTGTGCCCTTGGACGGAGATCAGGAGCTCACTCAGACCCTAAATCCTCTCGCACCCAGACCTGCTTATGAAAGTGTCATTAAGCAACAGTTATGTGAGGGGTTGTCTTACCTACACTCAGAAAAGGCAGGATTGTATGCACTTTCAATGCGTCCACTGGATCAGCTGATATATGTTTTTGAGTCTAAGGGGGTGGGGAGACAAGGACCAATAGCGCGTTGGCTTCGCGTTCGTGACGTCATGGCTCCTCCCATAATACCTCCATGGTATAAATCTATCTCCAAGGTGTAAATACATAATGAGTAAGTAAAGTATGTGTTCGTGATTTTAATTGCTTTTGTGTATCAAGTTCCTAAAATTAATGGTACAGAAGTTTTGTAGACCAAAAACAACGAACAACAGGTCGTAGATTCAGACTGCTGTGCAAACCGAAGTTTCATAATTTCATTTATCATAATGCCGCATCTGTGTCAAAAGATTATTGAAGAATAATGTTCTCAATATTTATAACTTTGTTTTAAATTACACTGGGATAAGCAACATTTTTTTTTTTATAGTAGACCCACTTTTCTGTACCAAATTATGCTTTCCAGATGGTCTGGCTTTTTTTTTTTTTTTTTTTAGAGGGCCAGAACTCCACTAACTGAAAGAATATCTCAAGCTTGTACGTGGGCCCCAGATCCAATACCGCTGGCTGGCAACTCTGAATATATTCAAGTGAGTCGTGCTGCCAAACCGGCTGGAGACTTGGATCAAAAGCTATGTAAATATCTTATGGCTCCCCATTATGGGGTAAGTCTTGAATGAATGAATGGTATTACCCATTCTAGCGCTAACCACGCCATCGTACCCATTTTAACACTAGTCTCCTTGATGCCATTATAGTAAAGTTGTGGGAATACGCTATAGCTGCACGTGGCCTCGGTGATCATCTCCGTTGCAGTAGCCCCCGACCCCGCTATTATACAGCCAATACTAATACATCAACAGCACTCATCAGCGTTTCATAGCCTGATACAACACGGACAACGTATGAAAAGACCGATAAATATATGGAAGACAGTTACTGTAGGATACTGTATCGGTAGGTAAGCTATAACGTAGACAGTTTACATGATAATTAAACAAAAAAAATGAGGACGGAAGAGCACAGAAGGCGAGGACAAGATCAATAGGCTATACGTGAATCTCACCTACGTACGAGACTTCATCACAAGTCTCATTCTGTTTCCTTTTGCTGTACAGCTAGAATCGAATAATACGGGTGAATGGAGACAATTAATGGCCGTTATCTTCAGGAATAAATGACCACAACGAACTTGCAGATAACATAACACCTACAGGCTCTCTTTACTTAGGTATCGTATGTGCAGGCAGGGGCTACTCAATTTGTTTAATTAATCTCACAGAGCATTATTTGCATGTATAGTACGTTCTCATTCATTTATGCTACATCTAAGCAGGGTAATTCATATATAACTTTCTTTAACTTAAGTGTTTTGGTAGGTGTAGATGTAGAATCTGGTAAAATAGCATCGGCGCTTCATAGGCAGAATTAGCTTACTCATGACCACTGTCCACTGAAAACAATTTTTATATGTATTTTCATAAACTAGGCTTCTCTAGTCTACGCAAGGACATTTATGTGTATATTTTACGAATAGAATAATTTTCTTCTCTTACGTTTCAGTGTTTGTAAAGGCGCAAAAGCTGAAAATAGGGCTAAATAGAATCGGCGTCATAGACACAGGAAGAATCGCAAACCATATGTATTCCTAAATATGACAGTCGAGTCATCTTTATTAACGTTGATATATTCTTGAGGAGGTGAAGAGTTTGGCTGAATACCGTCATGTGTGTATGGGGGCTTTTATTGGCAGAAACTGATATATGCAGTATTTCTTAGTACGACAATCTGGGCAGCGTTATCAAATTATCATACTCGGCACATCGTATTTCCCTCTCTGACCTATACCTATTGCAAAGAGAAAACCATCAATAATTAACGGTTGTAACAGTACCTTTTAATTGGATCTCGTTATTTATGTATAGATGGCAGCGTTGTGTCTGAAAACCGATGAATACAGTGTTCTGGGTACGACAATCTGGATCAGCTGACTGGCCGATGGAGAAGGCTTCTCCATCAGGCCATGATCCGGGAGAAGCAGCCAGTCATCTACCAGTCAGTCCGGAAGCATGTGTTGGCAGGGGTGAGGGAGGTGGCGTGACGGTCATGTGTTTACCGTAATTCCCTAACCTTCCCGCGGCTTCTTTCGGTAAGTATTGACGTAACATAGACTTGGAGGATAGCCGGGGTCGAGTATTCGTCTTTTGGGAGTGTTAGTGGTCGCGTTGAAAGGGAAGATGAGGAGTTTGAACAAGTGGTGGTGGTGGTGATGGCGGTGGGAGGTGACGGTGTCCTTGTTTTATCTTATACTCTGAGGTTTCTGTTTGATGTTGCTTATAGGGCTAGGGTTTTAAGCAAGTGAATGAGGTCAAAATCGCGTCAAACCTCAAATTCTCATACAGCAATGCATCGATGCAGCAAATAAAAGCGAACAGAATGTTGGGCTTCATTAAAAGAAACTTTGTATTCAGAATAAAGATGTAATACTCCTGCTCTACAACAGTTTAGTCAGACCCCACTTGGAATATGCGGTACAGTTTTGAGATCTCCCCACCATGCAAAGAATATTGCTAAATTAGGTGTTCAGCGTCGGGCAACGGTGAAAAATGATCCCTTCCTTGCGCAACAAATCCCACGAAGAAAGGCTTTCTACCCTAACATGTTCTCTCTTGAGAAACGTCGCCTCGAGGAAAACTGATCAGATGTTTTAAAATGCTTAATGGTCTCACGAATGAGACAGATCAACATTGTTTATGATCGATGACACTTTGCGCACGAGGAACAATGGCGTAAAACTCAGATGTGAACAAGTAAATTCAGACCACCAAATTTTTCTTCACCAACGTTATGGTGCGAGAATGGAATAAGCTTCCAACCATCAGTGGTCCAGTGTAACACGATTGACTCCTTCAAAATAAGCTCGACCGTCACTTCCTTAAACTTAATATCAACTAGAGTAGAAATGCAAGGTTTTGAGTCTTCTGATTAATGTAAAATCACTTAGGTTTAAGGACAGACCACCAAGTCTGGTCCATGGGGTCTGTGTGGTCTGATTTTCTATGTAAATCTATGTAAATCTCTCGTGTTTTATCTTAGGTTTTGATGTTTCTTTTGCGTTATTGTTATTCTTTTTTGGTAAAGATTCGTATTAGGTCCGTGCTAGTATCTCATGATCTGCACTATGAAACATCAGCATCTCTTCATATATTAGTAGTAGTAGTCAGTCAGGAGTTTTGCCGTAACGGCACTCCCTGATGTGTCTACTGTCTGGGTCTATTGTTTTCCTTTTTCTTTTCATTCTTTTTCTCTTATTGTCCAAAACTTGTGTACTGTTGTTTCGTTTGTTCAGTGTGTTCATTTTCAAAACAAAATTTTTCCAATGGTTGTCGTCCTCTTCTTCCTCGTAAGGCTGTTGCAGCCTCCGCACTTTTATTCTTTCCTCCCATAGGCCGGGCACCAGAGTAGGAAGTGTCGCAGGTCTTCGTGTTCAGCTTCACACATGTCACACTTGGTTTCCTCTTGCCGGTGTCTGTTTCTTTCTTTTAGTTGCATGTTGTTTGTCCTGCATCTGAATAGCACTTCTGAGGTTGGTTGTTGGTGTATACCTCCTCTTGTCCTCCCAACTCCTGTCTCCATTTTCTATATATCTTAAGGCTTGCTTTCTCATTCATTGCCTCTTCCACTCTCTTGTATCCCTCTCTCATTCTGCTTTATACTCTCCTTGTCTCATTCCTCACATTCTCACACTCAGTCCCTCTGTTGCTCTCAGTTCATTCAACCAAATCTTTCACCCACCTACTTTGTCTCTTCTCTATCATCTCCTCTTCCCACCCTTCTCACCAAATCGTTTCCTTCCACAAGAACATACCTTAAGTATTTCCACTGTCCTCCCTTATCCTGTTTTAACACTGGAGCTTCCTATCTCCCCCTGAGTGCTGCTTCTGTGCTGCCATTTAGTGCCTCTCAAAAATCTTCCTCCTGGTACAATTCCCATTCTCTATCCTCTGCAACTTTTTATGTCTGTCTTTGTGATGTTTTATTATATTTACCCCATACAGGATGGATGGCAGTTGCAACATTTTTCGCAATAAAGTCTTTCCATTAACATTCTTGAACAGCTCTTTTCAATTACATTGTATGTCATATTTGTTAGCCTTCTCAAGCTTTCCTGAACATTTCTTCCTTTTGCATTTGAAAACAGTTCCTCTTGTCAATTAATGACTGTTATTCCTAAATATCTAATTCTATCCCCAACACTAATGCCCCCTATACTTTCTGGTTTGTTTTCCATGTTAAAAATGATAATATTGCTTTTCTGCTTATTTATTTCTAGTCCATATTCTTTAGCTATAGTCTCCATCTTCTCTATCACCTGTACTGCTTCCCCTACTATTTTGCCAAAAGCATGCCATCATCTGCAAAGAAGAGTGAGTAATCCTGAATGCCTCATCTTTGTACCCACATTCTAGCTCCTCTAGCTCCTGAATTATTTTAAAAGTAATCATCTTAAACAGTGTAGTTGAGGCAGTACATCCTGTCTAATCCCACTGGTCACTTCTATTTCTATCTCCTCCTCTTCTTTATCTATCTCATCTTAGTTCTATCTCCTTCATATACTAAAAGGTACAAACTCCTGCTTTGAAGTTAATTATATCTGGGTTTACCTTGCTATCCTTTAAAACTTCTATTAACTTATCTCTTCTTACACTATCATAGGCCTGGGCAAAATCTATCGAGATTACTATCAATGGTTTCCTCATCTTATATGCTCCTTCTACACAATATCTTAGAATAAATAGGTTGTTTTCTATCCGGCTTCCCTCTGTGAATCCTGCCTGTGTCCTTACCTATACCATTTATCCTAATGTGGTCTTCCAAGCTAGTTCTAATCACATGCATCGTTAGCTTGTACCCTACATTTGTCAAGAGCTATTGGCCTTAGTTCTTTAACCTTTGGTCTACACTTCTTTGGTATCATGACTGTCCTAGAGTCCCTCCATCCCTCTGGTATCCTCCCTGTCTCTAATACTGCCCCAAGGTCTTCAACCAACACCTTCCGTAATATTTTACTTTTGCAAATTCTTTGTACATTTCTGGCTTTATTTTGTCTGTTCCAACTGCTTTTTATTCTTCATTCTATTGATACATTTAATTACTCTATCTTCCCTTATGCTTTCTTCTTCCAGATAGATGAATCCCCTTCACCCTTCTTGTCATCTCCATGTGTTCTCTCACTTCTAGTCCACATTTTCAGTGTGCTGCCACCCCACTGCCTCAGCTCATTAATATCCTCCAACCTTACAGCCTGGTTTTCCTCTATGTCCTTTATTACCTGTTCATACTCCCTTACATACTCCTCTCTCTTCTCTGTGTTCCAAACTTCCTTTATATCATTTCCATGTTTTCTGTACACTCCACTCCAAAAACTTTTACTTCCTCCCCCACCTTTCCTCTCTCCAGCTCCACTCCGTCCTCCTATATCCTTAAAGTGTCTTTATCCTTAACCTTTTCCCCTTTAAGTATTCTTATATACTCCCACATCTTTTTCTCTCCATTTTTCTTATCCTTAATTTCCTTTGTTATCTTCTCCTCTTGTTTGTACATTTCCTTCCTTATCTTTAATTGTACCTTTGTTCTTTGTTCTACATATAATTTTTGCCACCTTTCTTCCTCTTCTTTGCATTTTGCATTTCTCCTATTTCTGTTTAACCTCTTCCTTTCTTTTATTTCTTTCCTTATTTCCTCGTTTATCCATGCTGGTTCCTCGCCGTCCCCTAGCTTTTTCTCTCTTCTTCTATATACACTTTTGCTTTTAAATTGCATCTGCTGTTTCTCTCATTTTTTTCTCCAGTTCTCCTATACTGTCCACCTTATTCCTCGTCACACTTTCTTCTAGCTTTTTCCTAAAGTTTTCTAGTGATGGTTTATCTGTTTTATAGTACTCCCTCTCAATCCAATCATTTTTCTTGAACTCCCTCTTTTCTTCTTTTATCCTTAATTCCACCTCTATCAGATTATGGTCTGAAAGGTCATATTCTTCCTTTTTTTCATCTATCCTCATTTTATGGAACCTATTGTACACCTTGTCTGTCACTAATACATAATCTATTACACTCTGTTGTCCATCTGGCTCCATGTCACTTCTCCTCACACCACTCGTCATCATTTAACATAATCAATCCATATTTTTCCATCCATTGTATAATCACTTCCCATTCCTGTTTACTTTTGTGTTCCCTTGAACCCCACATGTCCATTGAAGTCACCCATTATCATCAAAGGCTCTTGGTTTTCCTCTATTATTTTTTCTATTTCTTTTGTTATTTCCTTGTTTCTCTCTACATCACTAACACTAAAGTATACTAACACTAATCTATCCTCCCATTTCCTATTTTTCCTATTGTGTGTAATACATCCTTACATTTTGTTTCTATTTTACATAAAGTTGTACCTTTTCTTTCTGTAAATAATCATTAGTACTCCTCCCCTTCTGTCCTTTTCCTCTCTCATATTGTCTAAGACTTCAAAATTATCGCCAAAATTAACCTCCTACATTTTTCTGGGTTTCCGTTAAACAAACTATACTATTGCCCTTAACTAATTCCTCCACTTCCTTCCCCTTAGTTTTAGTTAACCCCTGCACATTCAAAACTTTCACTGTTGCAAATACTTCCCCCTCCCCGTTTCTTTCCCCTCTTTCCCCATCTCATTCCCTACCTTGATGCTCTGCCACCCTCACAACCCTGCCTTTCGTTATTGTCCATTGCCTCCCTCCTTCTTTTCTCTTGTAGCTCTTCCCTTAACACTGCATCTTCCTCTCTCTCTTTCTTTGTTTTATCTACCAATCCTGATGTTTTTAATATCTTCCTCTCGTACATAACTCAGCTCTTGCCTCTCTTAATCACTCCCCACTTTGCATACACGTCACTCAGACATGCAACTAGTGGCCGCTCTCTCCCTCTCCCTCTCACTCCCAGCCTGTACACCTTTTCTACCTGAGCTCCTTCCACTCCAAGCTTGTCCTTGAACACATACCCAGCTCTTTGTCCTCCATCTCCATTGCTCTTGCATCATCCTTACTGCTTTCCCTTACATTAAACATGATCACAGTCTTCTTTCTTTTCTCTCTTTCCTCCCTCTCTTCCAGGTTCTCAAACACTGTCTCAGTCACTCTCTCCACCATCTCCTCTTTCACCCTCATTTTCTCTTCAAACTCAAATTCCTCAATTTATCATTCATCTTCTTCCACTTGCTCAGCTCTGCCTTAAGATCTCCCTTCTCCTCCTCCATCTTGTTCTCCCTCTCCTTCCACTTCTCTTCTATCTCTTCCATCTTCTTAACCATCAGATCATTCTTCTCCTTCAGGCCATGCAGCTCTTTCTTCATCTCCTTGTTTTCTTTCATGATCTGGTCAGCCTCCCTAATGGTCTGCCTTACCTTGGGGTTGCAGGGTGTGCAGAACCACAGGGTGCCCTGCTGCCTCTTCAGCGCCTCGTACACCCCATCCTCCACCTGCTCACACTTGACGTGGTGCCACACCTGGCAGCTGTCACACTGCAGCCCACACTTGTTGTGCCGCACCTTCTTGGCGCATCTTTTGCAGGTCTCCCTGCCGGCTCTCTCTTCTTCTTCACAATTTCTGCACAAACCATCTTCGTTAACCACTCCATTGAACTCACACCTCTTGCAGGTTGCTCTACTCTTCTTTTGCCTCCCTCCACTACTTTCCTCCACCATGACTTTACTGTTTTTTCTCTGTTAGACCCAGACAGTTTTTCAAACCGCGTGGCGGCGTCGGTTTCTCGCCTCCTCCTATATCTTTTCTACAAACCTTCAACAGTCATGGAAACGCTTTGAAAATCCAATTCAAGGACTTTTTTTTTACTCTTGAAAATAGGGGATAATGTTTACGAAAGCGCGTCACCTCCTCTAGCGACGCTGCAGCCGCCGCAGCCGCAAAATAGCTCGCAGAGGGCTTAGGGTCGGGAAGCATATTTAAACTACTCCAACCGAACTTTACGACCTACTAACGGGGGGGCTGCGACCCCCTCGACCCCCCCTTCTAACCAGGGGGGGCTACCCCCCCTCATGTATATGTGACTTATTTCAGCGAGGAGGTATTTCTCGCAACACCGGCTGCAGAGTCGCCGAGGCCAGCAGAGGAGGTGACGCGCTTTCGTAAACATTATCCCCTATTTTCAAGAGTAAAAAAGTCCTTGAATTGGATTTTCAAAGCGTTTCCATGACTGTTGAAGGTTTGTAGAAAAGATATATGAAGAGATACTGATGTTTCATAAAGTAGGTAATGAGATACTGGCACGGACCTAATACGAATCTTTACCCTAACCATTAATATACTTTGTAAAGATAACTATAACATGCATGTCTATTATATTTATTTTTCCTTCTTGGTGTCGAGTAAAATTAATGTTTCAGTCAATTTGTCTACTCAGTTGCTTCTGCAATAACTGCATTTACATTGAAAGATGAATAAATGTAATCGTCAGTTATCCGTAGGTCATGTTAGGTCAAAAGGTTAGAGAAGATTATATTATAGTAGAGGAAGTTAGAGATCAGAACATAATAACGTAAGGAGGTCTGCAAGAGGCCGGTGAGCCTGGCCAAGAGCAGCTACCGTGAATCTAACCCCACCTAACATCACTATCTATCAATTTATCTATTTTTTTTAAATGTGACTATCGTATTGGCACTCTCAACATGACTGCCAAACCTGTTCACTCATCTGTCACTCTGCTGGTGAACCAATTTTGCCTATATCCTTGCTGAATCGGAATTTATCCAGTTTAAACCGCTTACTACGTGTCCTGCCCGAGTCTTACCATCAGAACCATGTTAATATATCCCTTATTAAAGCCCTTCATCCATTTATAAACTTCGATCACGTTCTCTGGCACCCTTCGCCTTTCTAAAGATTGCGAGTTTAATTGTTTTAGTCTTTCTTCATATGGCAAGATGAAGATGAGGTCTAAATAATGCTAGTATAGCTTGAGGATGACTTCGGCGCTTCTGTTGCTACGCTCCTGGAAATGAATCCCAGTACCCTATTTGCTCGATTTCTGGCTTCAATGCATTGTGCCTTTAGACGGAATAAGAGCTCACTAAGACCCAAAATCCTCTCACCTAGACCTGCTTATGTGAGTGTCATTTAAGCAATAATTATGTGATATTGTAGTGGCCCGTTTTCATTTCTGTCTACCGCCTCAATTACTTTATTATAGAAGGGCAAGAGATTGGTGAGGTATGACCTACCTTTCGTGAACGCATGCTGCGGGTCGTGAATTAAGTAATGTCTCTTTAGATCAGGGGTTCCCAACCTGGGTATATGTTACCCCCAAGTGGTACATTTGCACTTGACAGGGGGTACATTGGGTCCGAGAGAATAACCACTACTGTACAATACATGGTGTTGTAATCTGCATTCAAATTGCACAATGTCGTTTTTTTTAACAAATTCCTCATTTTAAAAGCAAAACTATTATTTAGATTATTTAATCAGTCTACACATACAGATTTTATTATAAAATAATATATTATAAAAATATATTATAAAAAATATTACAATTTCATCGTTTTTTATCCTTAATTTTTAGGGGTACACGGGAACCTATAAAAATGCCCAAGGGGTACAGAGGAACAAAAAGGTTGGGAACCCCTGCTTTAGATGATCCCGAATGCTCCTGGCTATTATCAACTCCAGCATCTTGCCTATAACCGATGCTAATCTAACTGGGCGATAGTTAGAAGTATCTGACCTTTTCCCCTTTTTGAAAATCGGTGTCACATTAGGTACTTTCCATAGGCTGGGCACATAACCAGAATAAGACCTCTTATTCTATAACCCTATTGTAAATCAGACTAGGTGGGGCCTCCTCTGTGAAGAATTTATTTTATTTTATTTGTGGCTAGATATTTCTACCAGTGTGTTTGTTACGAAGTGACTTCTCGCCGACGGGCAGCTGGGCTAAAATACTTTAGTGGCCGCAAGGATGTTGGATGAAAATCGTTTGGCTACATATGTTTTATATTTATTATGTTATATTCATTTCCATACACTGGTTGTAGAAGCGGTGGTGTCGGAATGATGATCGTCTTGTGAGTCGCAAATGTTCCTATAGACGCAGGCTACTCTAGCCGTAGAAGCCGAACATGAAGGTGGCGCCCACCATCACGCTCACAGACAGGACGTTGACAACACTGCAGGAGAAAGGATCCAGCGCCTTTACACACATTCTGATGTAATTATGATCCCTGGACATCCAGAAATACTAACGTCATAAAGAAAAGGTGTTGGGTATGTCAAAATTGTATCTTATATGAAAACACAAATGGTATAATTTTCAGTTTTTTCATGTCCAAAGTCAATGGATTTGTAAAGATCAGAATACCTCTTCCAAGGTGCCTTCTCTTCAAGAAATTCGGCAGCTCTTTTGGCTTTTCCTCCGGCGTCAGTTCCACGTCGGGATCCTCTGTGGCTCCCTCCGCCTGGGGACTCACGCCGCACATCCAGTTAAGGGCGCGTCGCCAGTCCGGCAGATCTGAGAATACCAACAATAAGTATCATGACGAGAAGCTGACCGTTCTTCACTCTCCACTAATTTTCCAGGCCCAGGCCCATCACCAGACACTTGCTGCATGTCAGTCTCAAGGAGCTCCTGTGACATAAAGTGCATGTATACGAGTAGTAAAGCCACTGCCGTACTTTACTCTCACAAATTTTAATAGTAATGATCGGCCTTGCCACTAATGTACCTTGCTTTCGCTATTAGTAAAGATCGGTATTGCCACTGGTGTACCTTGATCTCGCTAAAAGTAAAGATTGGCCTTGCTCTCGCTAATAGTAAAGATCAGCATTGCCACTGGTATACCTTAATCTTGCTAATAGTAAAGATCAGCCTTGAAACTGGTGTACTTTGCTTTCGCTAAAAGTAAAGATCGGCCTTGCTCTCGCTATTAGTAAAGATCGGCCTTGCCACTGATGTACCTTGCTCGCTAATAGTGAAGATCGGCCTTGCCACTGATGTACACACACTCGAAAAACTATCGTTACAGTGGGGTCCGACGAATTTCACTCTGAGCAAACCGATAATCTCGGCAGGGTTGGTAAGGGTGCGATCACCCCCACCACCTCAGCTCTACTGGGGGGAGCAGGGTAGGACCCCCGTAAGGTAGGGATAAAGAGGAAGGGAGACACTGAGATACCAGATATCACCATAATATTAACGGAGTGATTTGAGTGCCACTTGTTTAAGCTTTATATTCACAAATTATTAAACAATAATACTCATATGATATACGTAACAACGGGGGGTAGAAGAATTCTCCCATGTCAAAGACAAAAACAACCAGCAACGCATGTCAAATATAGTTCAGTTCATAATGTGCCATCCTGGAACTAATGCTTCCACTGAGCGTGTCTTTTCTTTCATGAACAAGTTGTGGGCATCTGAGAAAATACCCACAACAAACTGCAACGCTAAAAGCATTGCTGGTAAGAAAGATAAAAGTTTAAACAGATCGAGTTGCATCGACTTCTACATGTTGTTTCAATCTACTCCTGGGCTACCCTTCTCTCGTGCTGCCTCATTGCATAATAAAAAGTAGGAACTTTGCGCGATTTTTAAGTTGACGAATAAGGAATTTGGCGCGGGCGTTTTGAATTGCCGAAATTAGCCGTCTCTGGAGAAGATAAATTTATTAAATAGCTTGCATACAGTAGTTAATTTGTCTAACATGTTGGTATAATGACTGCTTGATAATTATTATAGAATTAATCTTATTGGGTGCATTCCAGGATTGTTTCTAGACAAGAGAATACCGTGACTAGAGTAGTGCTTGCTTTACTAGTGAAACAAATGCCAACGTTATCTTACCATTTGGGTGATAGGTCAAGTTTATAATCCACTATAAATCTATCATAAGGGTTAGCTAAGTTTACGTAACCTCCTAGGCTCAGAGGAGCCGTATGGCGATCACTCTGATAACCGAATCCTGAGTGAGTCATCACCGCAAGGTGTTTATCGTATGTGTCTCTTAAATGGAATTTTTTTAACTCTTCACTTGTGTGTGAGGTGTTAAAGCATGATTTCATCACCTCAAACACTACAATATTATAGCTTCATAGACCACACATCATTTGACTTCGACGAAGACGCCATCCTGGTGTCTCATGAACCATTACGGTGCCAGCGCAAATTCTACTGCTTGATTTACGAATCCCGCTCACTTGGTTAAGGCAAGTGAACCCACACCAACAATACAGTGACACCAACATGAGTAGCCTGTTCTCAATGGCGTCGCCCTTGGTGTCAGTTTGTATCGTGCTGAATGTGTGTATGTGTGCTGAATGTGTAACGATAGTTTTTTGAGTGTGTGTACCTTGCTCTCGCTAATAGTAAAGATCAGCCTTACCACTGATGTACCTTGCTCTCGCTAATAGTAAAGATCGGCCTTGCCACTGATGTACTTTGCTATGGCTGATTGTAAAGATCGGCCTTGTAACTGCTGTACCTGACTGTCGCTTATAGTAAAGATGAACCTGACTACTGCCGTATACCTTACTCACTGTGATAGTAAAAATATGCTTTGTCAATGCTGTACCTATTGCTGGGATCACACATCTGCGATTTTCCTCTGCGACGGTTGGCGATTTTGAAAATGCATGAAATCGTGGTAGCATCGTCATTGTCTCTGCGAGTTTGCCTCTGTTTCAACTCACAGCAACATGGCGAGGGAGGGTCGCTCGCCTATACGCACACGAGGGTGACAGGCGAGGGGACGTCGAGGTGAATCGTGCGTGAATGCGCGCGACTGTACGCAGAGGAGCCCAATTTTGAAAATAAAACCCGTTGCGATGGTTCGCGCTGAACCAGGCCCCTTTTAGAAGGCCTTGGCTGAACGCAGGGCCTGGCGACTATGCGCGACCGCCCCTCGTCTAGCCGCTCGACGACGCTCGACGTCGCACGCATGGTCGAGAAAACGTCGAGGGCGCGTCGCTGTACGACCCATAAGGCTGCGTTTACATAGAGCTATACTATACGGGTATACGGGCACGTTTTCGGGGGGCACGCGTATAGCTGGAAATCGAACAAAATTCCATACCGCGCTACATAGGAGGCACTATACGAAATGCCGTATAGCTGCGTATAGTATAAGGCGAAAGAATCGAACATGTTCGATTTTCGTGCACCGTGCTACCGCCAGATAACCATCGCGTAGTTGTGGCAGGCTGTATTTTTCCAAGGTAAGTTAATAAATACATAGATTATCATCAGGATGATCGATCAGGTTCTGAAATGTGGTGTGGAACTCCCCAACTCAGGTCTCATTTGGAAGTGCTGTCGTACCCATGTTTTCTTTTCTTCCCATGTCTCTCCTCAGCCTCCATCAGTAAAAAAGGCCACATCTTCTTCGTCTGAAGAATCCATGTTGACGGCATCCGACTGGAAGTATAGTGTACGTGTGCAGCCCTATGTAACCTGCCGTGTCCGTATAGAGTATAGCGTATAGCGTATACCGAATAGCGAATCGTATACCGTATACCGTATAGTTCTAATGTAAACGCAGCCTAATAGGCAGGCAACTCTATCACTCTCTACCATCCATCCCCATACACACATTATATATATATATATACGTATATATATATATATATATATATATATATATATATATATATATATATATATATATATATATATATATATATATATATATATATATATATATATATATATATATATATATATATATATATATATATATATATATATATATATATATATATATATATATATATATATATATATATATATATATATATATATATATATATATATATATATATATATATATATATATATATATATATATATATATATATATATATATATATATATATATATATATATATATATATATATATATATATATATATATATATATATATATATATATATATATATATATATATATATATATATATATATATATATATATATATATATATATATATATATATATATATATATATATATATATATATATATATATATATATATATATATATATATATATATATATATATATATATATATATATTACACACACACACACACACACACACACACACACACACACACTAACCAGAAATTAATCTTGGCACTCTGCATATCCCGACGCTCTAACGCTAAGGTAGTTATTTCGGCTGATCAACCTTATAGGTTTTCAATATGGTAAAATAATCCCCATCTGGCAACGATAGTTGCTTGTGTCGACTCAAATTTGATAGTCGGTTAGTAACGAACACCCAGTGCTACCCTCCCTTGCTGTCGCTGATATTGCTTTATTGTTTCTTGATTGTAATTTAGCAGTTCTTAACCTTGTGGTCGTGATCTTCTTGGAACGAAGTAAGTTGTTTTGAGGAATATGGGATTTTATTCGTATGGTGTAATGTTTTCTGCATGTTATACCGTATCTGCAACTACTGTAATAAATTGTAAGTGGAAAGAGTTTTAGGCCCGTACCAAGAGTCGTGAAGGTTTAGCGACGAAGATCGAAGGGAAGGACGGTGCGTACCTAAAGTCACTAGCATTTTTGGAACGAAGGTCTGCAGGAGAGACGAAGGGAAGGCACGGTCTACCTGGTCTACCCCGTGTCTTCCCTCAGACCTTCGGTGAAAAAAATGTTTATTTTCAAAATTTGGCGTGACAAATAGTTGCGGTTCAGTTAAAACAACCTGAGAAAATATTTTCCCTAATTGATAAGTCGTATATTATAGCTGCAGCGAATATGTTTGTCTTGTTTACAACAACAGCACGCGCCTTCAAAGCACAGAGGTACCAGCCAGGCGGGAACCTTCGTGGCTCACATTCTCCAACGATCTGTGGTTTTTCAAATCCTTTATCATTTCAGTTAAGACATCTGGCTCTGCAAGTGCAAACAAAGGGTATCTTAATAATTTACTGCATGTAAATAACGATTAATAATGGGAAAAAAAACATGAAATAATAAATAATAACTGTGGAATGCGGTGCTAGGCTATTTAGAATATTAGGCTACCCATGTTATTTATACATGCAACATCAAATTTTCTTATGTATAGACACTTGCAGAGTCGTATGTCACTTTATCTCCCTTAATGAGATGAAATATGAGTATCTGAAAGGCTATAGATCGTTCGAGTATGATCAAACTATACTGTTTGATATGCAAGTTGTTTCTTCGTGTTCTTGTATGGTATATTATCGATGCAAATCTTCTGTTTGCGGTTCATATACGATGGTTTGAGGATTTTTTGTATACACAAACATTCAAATGATCTTCACGCAATCACAAACTCTCAATGCGCAGGTGCCACATCAACGTTCACGAGTGGACAGACCGAATGAAACGGACAATATTATGGCTGTAATAGCACCATGGAGGCATTATACCTCCATGAATAGCACTGTGTGTTTGTATGTGTGTGCATTAGATCTGGTAGGTGAAAAGAAGGTTGCAGTGTGCGTATGTGCATTTACCTTCCCGAGCGACTTGTGGTAAGGATTGAAGGCACGGTCTGAGGCCGTGCCTACATTGTCGAAGAGAAGGTACGCGGCTCGACCTTCACTACTCTTGGTACGGGCCTTACAATCTGTAATAACTAGCTTTCAAGCTAATGAAGTAGTCAAGAGAAATACATTATAATTTTACTGTGTACTCTAGCTAATAATTTTACTGTGTACACTAGCTTATAATTTTGCATTTTGTTAAGCCAGGCTATATTATTTTGCATTTAGGAATACTATTCTATTTTTTGTATTCATGAATACTAGGCTATTATTTAGCAGTTAGGAATACTATTCTATTATTTTGCATTTATGAACACTAGGGTATTCTTTTGCATTTAGGAATACTATTCAATTAATTTCCATTCATGAACACTAAGCTATTATTTAGCAGTTAGGAATAATATGCTATTATTATAAATTCATGAATATTAGGCTATTATTGTGCAAGCGGGCAGGGTAGCGGCGTGTGGCAGGACAGTGTGAGTGCGAGCGAGTGGTCGCTCGCCAACGCTTTTTCACACTCCCGCTGGCTCTCTGCCATCTCGCTTTCCGAAGCAGCGTCGCTGCCATACGCACGATGTACAAAGTCGCTCGCATACACCGCGACCCCTTGCGTTTGACGAGGGTATGCGAGCGCATACTGCGATGGTCTCTCGCTTAACCGTGCGAATAATCGTGCGATTTGGCCAATATCGCAGACTTTCTGCGAAATTTTTGAACATTTCAAAATGTTCGCGCGACGGGCCGGCACCCGCAAGTCGTGCGAACTTTACCGCGCGACTATTGCGACTAATCGAAGGAACGTCGCTACGATGTCGAGCGTATATGCCAATTTCGGAAATTTTCAAAATCGCCAACCGTCGCAGAGCGAATTCGCGGATGTGTGATCCCAGCATTATGCTGGAATCATACATCCGCGATTTCGCTCTGCGACGGTTTTTGATTTTGAAAATTTTCGAAATCGGCATATACGCTCGACATCGTAGCGACGTCCCTGCGATTAGTCGCAATAGTCGCGCGGTGAAGTTCGCACGACTTGCGGGTGCTGGCCCGTCGCGCGAACATTTTGAAATGTTCAAAAAGTTCGCAGAAGTCTGCGATATTGGCCAAATCGCACGATTATTCGCACGGTGCGAATACCATCGTCAGAGCTCGAATACGACGAAATCGCAGTGCATAAGCGCGTATATGCGAGCGACTGTTCATCGTGCGTATGGCAGCGAAGCTGCTTCGGAAGCGAGAGGCAGCGAGGAGCGGGAGGGTGTGAAAAACCGTTGGCGTCTTGGTGTGGCGAACGAACGCTCATTCGCACTCAACACTGTCCTGCCACACGCCGGTACCCTGCCCGCCTACAAAATAACTGCTAAATAATAGCTTAGTGTTCATGAATGGAAAATAATAGAATGGTATTCCTAAATGCAAAATAATACCCTAGTTGTCATAAATGCAAAATAATAGAATAGTATTGCTAACTGCTAAATAATAGCCTAGTGTTCATGAATACAAAAAATAGAATAGTATTCCTAAATGCAAAATAATAGCCTGGTTTAACAAAGTGCAAAATTATAAGCTAGTGTACACAGTAAAATTATTAGCTAGAGTACACAGTAAAATTATAATGTATTTCTCTTGACTACTTCATTAGCTTATTAGCAAGTTATTACAGATTGTAAAACTCTTTCCACTTACAATTTATTACAGAAGTTGTAGATACGGTATAACATGCAGAAAACCTTACACCATACGAATAAAATCCCATATTCCTCAAAACAACTTACTTCGTTCCCAGGCGATCACGACCCCCAGGTTAAGAACTGCTGAATTAGAAGGAAGAAACAATAAAGCAATATCAGCGACAGCAAGGGAGGGTAGCACGGGCTACTACTTGAAGCACTGGGTGTTCGTTACTAACCGACTATCAAATTTGAGTCGCCACAAGCAAATGGCGTTGCCAAATGGGGATTATTTTACCATATTGAAAACCTATAAGGTTGATCAGCCGTACCTTATTCCCACTGATAGTAAAGGTATGCTATGTTATTGCCGTATATTGCTTATGGTGAGAGTATAGAAGGGCCTTGCCACTGCCGTACCTTACTCTAACAGTAAACAGGGGTCTTTTCACTGCCATGCCGTACCCTTTTCACTGATAGTAAGGATATGCCTTGCCACTGCCGTACCTTACTTTCGCTGGTTTAAAATATATACATTGCCACTGTCGCGGACCTTATTATCTCTGATAGTAAAGATAATAATTATACCTTGTTACCGTCATGCCATACTCTCATTGGTAGTAAGAGGACCTTGTCACTGCTGTACCTTACTCTCACTGATAGTAAGAGGGGCTTTGCCACTCCCGTACCTTACTCTCATTGATAATAAAGAAGGACCTTGCCACTGTCGTATCCAACTTTTTCTGATAGTAAAGAAGGACCTTGCCGCTGTCGTATCTAACTTTTTCTGATAGTAAAGAAGGACCTTGCCATTGTCGTACCTTACTTTCACTGATGTAAAGAGGGACCTTGCCATTGTCGTACCTTACTCTCACTGATGTAAGAGGACCTTGCCACTGTTGAACCTTACTCCTACTGATAGTAAAGAAGGACTTAGCCACTATCGTACCTTACTCTCACTGGCAGTAATGATGGGCCTAGTCACTGTCATACCTTACCCGTGCTGACAGTAAAGATGGGAATAGAGTACAAAAGGTATAGAGGAAACTTTCTCTGGAGTAATTAGTACAGAGGCCTTTCTCCATAGCGGTAACAATATATAGTGAGTTAAGACGAAGAAGGGGGCACAGTGGACTCCTTAACATGGCGGAGACTGTATAATTTATAAATAGGTGTTTACAATTGGGGTTCCGTGGTGAATTATGATAGATGGCAGCACTGTTTGTGGTCCCTCGGCGTGAAGGCGATGGAAAGGCAATAGCTCTCATTTGTTTCTTAAAACGTTATTTGAGGAGAGTACTATAATATATCATCCAAATAACCCAAACTATTTCGTATGAAAATAAAACAAGGAAGAAAACATTGTTTATCTTTCTCTATTATTTGCATAGCAAAGCTATTATTTTGCAAACTTGGCAAACTTTATAAATATGATACAAAGATGATACAATCAGTCTTCCAGGAATATATGACCATTCAAGGGATTAAACTACGTACATGTTTCTACTGCATGTGTTAGCTTCACCTTATCGTGAAAATATATCTTTAATGAATGTTGGGATTTGGCAACGCGAAACATTCCTGTACTCGAGATTAGTTTGTGCTTACAAGGTCAAGCCCCGTTCACATTATATGGGATGCGGTCACACATATAGAGAAAGACTGTTTCACTGTAGTTATAGTTTGTGCCTGCAGCCACACTTTACAAATACATGTGCAGTGTCTGTATCTTTGTGATCCCATCCTATCTATGGTAGGGACTTGGCCTTGTAAACTAAACTATAATATAAATGCATTTTGAGGCTTGGCCACTGTGAACTCCACTCAGTCTCGTATACAGGACTCTCTCTGGGTGTCCTATTACCAAAATTAATTCTAGATTATATTTGGCCAAATATCAAGCTGATTTGGCTGATATTTGTTCAGTGCACTAAATTGTCACATATTACTGGAAGTTTGATTTCTCTCACCTTTCCATCAAATAACAAGATGGCGAGAATAAATTTGGACTGCCCGGTTTGCAGCAAAATAGTTGTGTTTTGCAAGAAATAAAGAATGGTAAGTAATACTTTTTCTCTGCTACATTTTCTTGTAGAATTGTTTTTAAGAAAATTATTTTCAAGAAACAAATGAGAGGTACGTTTTGCTTATCCCTCTCCATGTCGAGTGGCCGGATGAAGGCCTTACTTCTGCCGAAAATGATACCGAGGGGGGTTAAAGAGTCAACAATGCTGTAAAGGTGCCTTACTCGAGTCACGAGCAGTATAAAAGCCGTACCCTTTGAGCCACTGGTAGATACGCTGGAAGCGTCGCCGTCCTCTTTCTTGGGTAGAATCTTGACCTGGTCGTCAGGAGCCATCTCATTCCTCCATTCCCTCACGGACACACGAACCTCCTTGCTGTTGCGACTCCAGAAGGTGAGGCGGTACAGCTGCGTGAGGGGAAGGAGCGTGTTAAATGTTCTCGTTGCAGGGAAAGAAAGATATTTTGTACACATTTGTTTTGACGAGGTATACGGATCGGTACCTATTTTTTGTAATGAAGATTGTTACTTAGTGGACAGTAGACGGGTGGACGGGAGTGGTTTGGAAAGGGCTGGTAGTCATGTTCAAGGCGACCTAAACGCAATGGATTGGGCAAGAGGCTTATTTATCATCTCTTCAGCTTTTCCCTTGAGGTCCGCCCACAGTCTACCACCGCGACCCCTCCCCTCTCATTTGTGGGGAGACCAAAAGTACTACCGCATATTCCAAGTGGGGTCTGACACTCTAATACGAATATTGTATAGTGGCAGTATTACATTTTTATTCTTGAATGAAAATTTTCTATTAAAAACACAACATTCAGTTCGCATCAGTGCACTGCTGTGAACAACTGGAGTTTGACACGACTTAGGCACCCACGTCCATAACACAGTGTATGCTCTTGAGTTTCACATCTTTTATTTCATAATCGAACGATTCGAACCTCCTATTTATTACTCCATCTTGCAGAACCTGGCACTTGTCAATTTTCAAGAACATCTCCCATCTACCAGACAAAGCCGAAATTTTATACAAATCATCTTGGAGGCTTTGCATGTCTTGCTGTAAGAGGACCGAGTTGCTAATATTCGTGTCGTCAGCATACCTCTTTAGTAATGAAATTATTGAGTTCAACTTCAACGTTGTTGATGTAAATTATGAACTGCACTGGGCCATGAACTGAGCCCTGAAGTGACATGCGTCCACTCCGAGACAGTCTAGGGTATCAGGACACCTCTCCTCCCGAAATTTATTTCTCTTTCGGCCACTCCTCTCTAATTTTTTTTGGAGCAGTGAGTAGCGGGCTTTTTTTTCATTATTTTTTTTAAGCCCTTGAACGGTTTCCTTTGCTGTCAAAAAAAAGTTCTATCAGAGAGAGAGAGAGAGAGAGAGAGAGAGAGAGAGAGAGAGAGAGAGAGAGAGAGAGATTTACATAGATGTACAGATATATTCAGACCACAGACCCCAACGTCCAAAGTAGGTTATTTTTCCTTGAGCCTAAGTGAAACTATATAAAATCAAATGGCACCAACCTTTGCATTTCTACAGATATTTTGTTTTTATTTATTAATGATCCACGAGACATAATAGAGTTAAATCAGAATATGTGCTTATCATTGTATTCATTCATACACACACTGGTAATATTTCTGTGGTGTCTGATTCACTTGTTTGGGTGAAATTCTTTTGTGAAAAAGTCACATATTCGTGTCACTAGTAAAAATGAAACAAGTATCTATGTAAGTTTTACCACCATGAAATATACACAAATAGATCAATATGAAAGCTCATGCGCAGTAAAATATGCTATTTATGGTATCTGATACCCCCAAAATGGCGTGTAGGCTGGCTCGGGCCTCGTAGCTACAGCCAGTCAACATTGCCAGATTGTCGTACTCAGCCGATTATATTTCCCGACTTCCTACCCCCAAACTGTCTTCTGGGCACCAATAACGAAACTAAGTTATAGTTATCGTTAAAAGAGTTAGATGCTGATGTTTCTTGCCAATAGTTAGGCGTCAGAAACAGGTAAATACTGTGCTCTGAGTACGATGACCTGGCAGTGGTGGCTATACGTATTTTCATATTATTGTTCTGTTGTTTATTCAATGTTCTGTTCAAGAAAAGAATACCCATAATTTTAGTTAGTTTTGGTTATAAGGATTTTTTTATGAAATACAATTATAACATTACCTTCTACTAGTTAGGAACCATACTGAATCCTGGATCGGCTACGGTGATGTTAGGTGCGCCTCTTAGTCCATCTTTATGAGGGGATACCCCCATACTGGAGGGGGTTGAGTGTGTGGGTAAGGTGGGTGAAAAGGCATAGATATATACGCGTGCCGGAAGAGTGGATGGATGGGACAGCGTGATAGGAAAGGGTCTTTATTCTTTTTTAATAATTTCTTTTACAGTATAGGAAACAGCTCAAGTGAAAAAAAAAAAAAAGAAAGAAATAAAGCCCGCAAAACACTGAGAAGTGGCCAAAAGAGAGGTCAATTTCGGGAGGAAAGGTGTCCTGATACTCTCCTCTTGAAAGAGTGCAAGTCGTAGGCAGAAGGAAATACAGATGAAGGAAGTTTGTTCCAGACTTTACCAGCGTGAGGAATGAAAGAGATGATACTGGTTAACTCTTGCATAAGGGATTTGGACAGTAGGGATGAGCTTGCGAAGAAAGTCGTGTGCAGCAGGGCCGCGGGATGGGGGGATGCAGTTAACAAGTTCGAAGAGCAGTCAGCGTGAAAATATCGAGAGAAGATAGAAAGAGGGGCAACATGGCGGCGGAATTTAAGAGGTACGAGACTCTCAGTACGAAGAGAGAAGTTGATGAGACGTTAAAAAAGCAAGAAGATCACCAGTAGAACGTCCCTTGCGGAACTCATACTGGCGATCAGTTAGAAGGTCAGAAGTAGATAGATGCTTATGAATCTTCCGATTAAGAAATTATTCAAAAGCTTTAGAAAGACAGGAAAGTAAAGCTATAGAACGGTAGTTTGAGGGATTGGAAGTGATTATTTAGAACGGTCACCCTTCTTAGGCACAGGCTGTATGTAAGCGTACTTCCAGCAGGATGGAAAGGTAGATGTTGAAAGGCAGAGGCGAAAGAGTTTGACCAGGCAGGGTGTCAGCACGGAAGCACAGTTTTTAAGGACAATAGGAGGCACTCTATCAGGCCCATAAGCCTTCTGCGGCACTTTCTGTTTATGAAAGAGTTTTTAGGAAGTCGAAAAATAGATTTGGCACGATTCAGGGCGGAAATGTAAAGATCATAGTTAGCAGAAGTGCGAAGGCTCTGGTACCTTTTGTGAGCTGCCTCTCTATTTTTGATAGCACGAGAACAATCGTGATTATACCAAGGCTTTTTAGCATGAGGAGTAGAGAAAGTATGTGGAATGTGTGCCTCCATTCCACAGACAATCACCTCAGTGATCCGCTGGGCGCGCACTGAGGGGTCACTTTCCTGGAAGCAGTGATCATTCCACGGGAAATCGGAAAAGTACATCCTCAGGTCGTCCCACCGAGCTGAAGTAAAATGCCAGAAGTACCGCCTCTTCGGGGGGTCTAGAGGGTGTGCAGGAGCGATAGGACAGAATGTGAGCTTGTACACCAGGCTGGTCAGTGAAGAGCATGAAAACCAAAGCTGGTGGTGAACATTGAAATCTCTTAGGATGGAATTTCAGCGAATGGAGACGAGTCAAGATGTGCTTCACTTCAGAGTTCAAGTAGTCAAAGAATTTTACATAGTTGGTAGAGTTAGGTGAGAGATATGCAGCACATATGTACTTATTAAAAGAGTGACAATGAAGTCTCAGCCAGATGGTGAAAATTTCTGAAGAATCAAGATCATGGGCACGACAGCAAGTGATGTCGTTGCATACGTAGACGTAACATCTAGCTTTGGAATGAAAATTATGATAGAGATAGTAGGAGGGAACCGAGTAGAGGTTGTTATCGGTAACCCCCGAGACCTAGGTTTCGGTGAGGAAGAGAAGGTGAAGTTTAGAGGAGGAGAGATGGTGTTCCACAGAATGGAAGTTAGAGCAAAGACCGCTAATGTTGCAGGAGTTGATATAGAGAAAGTTGGGAGAGTTATCAGGACACCTTATTATCGGCACCAAAGGGTAATCAGATCTGGGGGCATTTATGGACCTCCCCCAGCCGGGGACTCCGAGGCATACATACATACATACGTACAGTTGAGTAGTAATGACTGATGGTGATTAGTGCGCATAGGATGGAGGGGAGGTAAACATTTGCCGAAGGACGGTAGCTGGGATGGGATGAGTATATGACACTGCCACGCAAGGGATGGTTTGGGCAGGGCGGATACTCGTCCTGCAGGAGGGTGGGGTTGAGGGATGTGGTGGGGATAGTATGCCTTAATGCACATTTAACAGAGAGTACATCCGTGATATAAAAAGGGGTGGATGGGACGGGATGGGTTATGCTGTACTTACACACTTCTCAGGAATTGGCTCGGTGAGCAGCGACACCGCCACCGTCACCACCATGGTCAGCAGTAGCAGAATGCATCCGAAGTGGAGGTAATGCACGTTGCCAACGATCACCTTGATCCACTCGGGACGCTTGTCCGCTGATTCTGGCTCTGTCGCGAAATCACACCGCTGTCAACATTCATGTGTGCGGTCACTTCTTACTCTTTACTACTTGCTACAAGTAGCAAGTACTTTCTACAGATAATGCATTAAGTACCTAATATATCATGTCGACTCATTCTAGACATTGTTTGTGGCCTGGCGAGGCGGGAGCCATAATCCAAAGAATACATATTCTTTGATCTTGTCTAGGCATTCTTTGGACGTTTAGTTACTGAAAAATTCATGACCAATGACTGTGAACCAAAAGGACACAGGAATCAAGACAGCGCCAAAGTCGTAATGTTTCGTTTATTTTCTGGCTGAATATCCCGTACCTTGTATAACTGCCCCTGATATCCCCGAGTTGATTTAGGGTTTCTTAAGTCCAGACATACTTACTGACCCTTTACGGGGCTGTGGCACTGCGCGACTCACCAGGCTCGGCGAGTCGCGAGTTGAATATGAGTAAAATGAAAATATTAATAATTATATATAATTGTAACTGAGCCTCTAAATTATAAAGTAATTGTAAATTGAATTTTATTTGAGTTTTCATATAATAATATTTGTAATTGTAGTTTTGATTGGGCTTTAAAGTTAGAAAGCAATTGCAAATCTAATTGCAATTGGCTGCTGCTCAGTATATATCTTTATATTACATCATTACACAAGGACACCAATTCATACCATAACTGGCTAAATACAAAATGCGTCAGTACACATCAAGTGTTGTATACGCTACGGGACGTAGCATTGTTTAGTCATCATGCTGGAATGTCTCCAGCATGTTTGAGTCCATCCATCACTTGCACTCCTGAGTCATGCTACCTGTGTGTGATGAACCACTAGCGCTGGCTGCCTGACAGACTTAACATCAATATTAATTTAATCATTCGTAGAATTTAAATTAATTGAAGTAATTCAATACAAACTATCTACTTCTAATTGTGATTTGTGATTATTACGATAAAATAATTGTAATTAAAATTGTAACTGAAAATCTAGAGGAGTAATATAATTGTAATGGTAAAGGTAATTTCTGGTTATCATGTCGAAGTAATTGTAATAGAAATTGTAACTGAAAATCTAGAGGAGTAATATAATTGTAAAGGTAAATGTAATTTCTGGTTATCCTGTTGAGGTAACTGTAATGGAAATTGTAATTGAAAATCTAAAAGAGTAATTGTAATTGCATTTGTTATTGGCACTGAACTCTGCAGTTACTCCAAGCTTGTGACTCACCTCCACAGGGAGGAATAACGAAAGCGAACTCCATGATGAATCTGGTGAGACCGATGACCAGACCCACGATGAGACCCCAGAAGGCGCCCTGCAGTACACCAGACATTCCCTATTGTAGTCTCATGGTGTATGTACACTAATGAGGATAAATAAGGCTCCTATATCATGAATAGGCTTACCATATGGAGGGAAATAAGAAGCAATAGAACTTACCGGCTCTGTAGTGCGTGGCCAGAAGATAGCAAGAAGGTAGATTGCGCAAATTGGTGGTGAAAGGAAGGACGAGATGCTTTGAATATAAATGAACAGCTGGCCACTGGCTGTGCTCCTGGAGAAAGCAAGAGTATTAGGCGTGATGTAAACGAAGAGATTTGATGAGCAAGAGAAACGACAAAGGTGATTAGTATATATAGTAGAGGGCTTACTGTATGACGGGGATCCAGATGATGGAGATCACCACCATGATGAGCACAAAGGCGCGACCTACGATCAGTAGCTCCACGTCAGTTGCCTGCTTGCGGATCCTCGTCCATATGTCGATAGAAAAAATGGTAGAAGACGAGTTGAAGATGGAAGTGAGGGAGGACATGGGGCGCCAGCATCACCGCCAACATTAGCCCAGTCAATCCTGTAGGAGGTGAGACCACGAATAAAAATATGTGAACACATGCATGTTGGTAGAGGTAAAATTAGAATATGCCAGCAGCATCAGTATCGGTATCGGCAGTATCGGCCTTTATTTGCAGTATCGGTGTTGGTATCGGCATGGTGAAAATATGGTCGATACTCCGATACTTTTCTGGCTTATTTAGTATGTGAAACAGGACAAATATATTACATGACACTGATTAACAGATGATTATGAATTTTATTTTGATAAAAATATTGGTGTCGGTATCGGCAAAATATCGGCCATTTGTCAGTATTGTAATATCGGTATCGGCTGAGAACTGAGCATCGATATCGGCACATCTCTAGTAAAATTATATCTAGTAGTCAGTTTAGATCGTACCGTCTGGGAGAACATGAAGGACGAGCTCAACGTAAGCAATGTTCGTGCATCCAGCCTCATTGTTGCAATATTTTCACCTCCTCTGGATCAACGCATGCAACCTTGTCCGGGAATAGAACGCGTGACGCCATTCCAGGAAACACCAGCATGAAGAGCGGCAGGAACGAGCAGTCCCGCCAGAATACAACCTGCTTTGACGTGGGTCATGTTTTACTGGAGAGTTCGCTGAACGATAACCTGTAGGACAATGATATATATTACGTGAAAAAAATACCGTTAATACATACATTTATTTATTAACAAACTGACCAGTAACACGATGATTATTCATGCTGGAATATATACCTGGTCGGTGCACCAGTACCAAATGCCAGAAACTGTGGCACCAAAGATCATGCCAGTCAGGGCAAATCAGACTCCCAGGCTTGATTGACCTGAAGAAGTTCATAGAGTCGGAGGGCGGCTCTCCACAATTCGTTACATTGTCGTTGGCGTATCTTGTTTCATTGGGGATGGCATAAAAAACTTGTCAACCATCTCGTTGTAACCACCACTTTTTCAAAAGCTACGAATGAGACTAGTTATATATTTAATTAAGTGTTCATGCCACAAAATTGATCTAATAAGGAAGATGCATATTATCAGTGTACTCACTTAAGCCCATGAGGGTGAGAGCACCGGCAATCATGAGAATAGTTTGTACAAAGTCAGTCAGATGACAGCCGTAAGGCCTCCAGTTATCGTGAACACAGCAGCAATGGCCAGCAGTATGAGGATACTAATGTAAAGCCATTCCTCGGAATTCTTTTGAAGCGCCTGCTGTATAAACAGGGCTCCAGCGTAAAGATCGGCCTGTGAAGAACAAAATGAATGATTAGATAATCGACTGTTTGTCTGGGCACTCACAATGTTTTATGAAACAAAAAATCCGGAAAGAGGAAGAAATTTACCGATATCTTGGTGAAGATGGAAAGGAGAAGAGCAAGGCAGGAGAGGTAGACCCTGATACGCTGCCCTCCAAACCTCTCCCTGAGATACTCCGGCATGGTGTAAACGCCCGAACTCATGTACACGGGCACGAAAAGCCAACCCAGCATCATCAGGACGAATATAGCCTGAAGCAGAATATCTTTAGTGATACATAGCAAAATCTGAGTGAGTTAATTTTGGAAGCCATGCTTTGACATACATGTTTCCATCAATTCTTTTGGGAGCTTGCGTATCCAAGATTGAATTAAGATAATTAGTTAATCTATAAGAGGATTTATTACAAAAAATAACATAAGTGGTTGATCTTCGTTTGTGGTAGGTGTGGACTGTAGAGAAACGTTCATTAAAATAATTATTTTATCAGTCGTCAGTGACACACACTCTCTCACACACTCACACACACACACACACACACACACACACACACACACACATGAAGACTCACATTCAGCTCAAAGGAAGCAATGCCAATCCCAGTTGCTGCCCCGGAGCCCGCCAGTCCGATAAAGTGACCCGACCCGATGTTGCTGGCGAAGAGCGAAGCGCCCACCTGCCGGGGAGGAGGGCGTGAGGAAATGTGGCTCGTGGACACACACACACACACACACACACACACACACACACACACACACACACACACACACACACTTACAGGGATCCAGTGCATGTTGCGGGACGCCAGGAAGTAGCCCGACATGCTGCTTCGCTTGGACCGCCATGACGACATGGGAGGCGCAGAAAGGACACATTACTGTAGGTACCGGTCCTATTCACAACTAACAATATTACTATAAGACTCATTCTTTTTCTTATCATTGTTCTTACTCGTACCCTACTTCTGATATTTATTTCTTAGATAGCCGCCACCACCATAACAACAACAACAACAATAACTACAACAAAAACAACAGCTACTACTATATATATATTTTTTTTTTACAGAAAAGGAGACAGTTCAAGGGCGTGAAAAAAAAACGATAATAATAAAAAAACCCCGCTACTGATTGCTCCCGAATAGAATACATTGGAGTGGCCAAAAAGAGAGGTTAATTTCGGGAGGAGAGATGTCCTGATACCCACCCCTTGAAAGAGTTGAAGTCGTAGGCTGGAGGAAATACAGATGCAGGAAGATTGTTCCAGAGTTTACCAGCGTGAGGGATGAAAGAGTAAAGATACTGGTTACCTCTTGCGTAAGGGGTTTGGACAGTATAGGGATGAGCTTCATTAGAAAGTCGTGTGAGGCGAGGCGGCGGGAGGAAAGCATGCAGTTAGTAAGTTCAGAAGAGCAGTTAGCGTGAAAATATCGATAGAAGATGAAGAGGCAACATCGCCACGGAATTTTAAGAGGTGAAGACTATCAGTAAAGGAAGAGAGCTGATGAGACGAAGAGCCTTAGACTCCACTCTATCCGATAGAGCTGTGGTGGAGCCCTCCACACGTGAAATGCATACTCCGTACGCGGGCGGACAAGGCTCCTGTATATGGATAGCAATTGTGCGGGGAGAAGACTGGCAGGGACAGTACAGAACACCCAACCTCGAGGAAGCTGATTTAGTGAAAGAGGAGATGTGAAGTTTCCAGTTAAGATTTTGAGTTAAGGATAGACCGAGGATATTTAGTGTTTAAGAAGGTGACAGCTGGTGTTGTCGAAGAATAGGGATAGGTGTTTGGAAGATTGTGTCGAGTTGATAGGTGGAGAAATTGGGTTTTGAGCAAGGTCTGAGGTTAAGCGTTTTGCAGTCTCCAGTCTGGAGTCATATACTTCCTGTTGGGATGGTTTTCTATTGGAAGTAGTTGAATAATGCAGAGTGGAATTGTCGGCGTATGAGTGGACAGGACAGTTTGTTATGGAAAGAAGGTCATTGATGAATAACAGGAAGAGAGTGGGTGATAGGACAGAGCCCTGTGGAACACCACTGTTAATAGGTTTAGGGAAGAACAGTGACTGTCTGCCACCGCAGAGATAGAACAGCCGGAAAGAAACTGGAGATAAAGGGACAGAGAGAGGACAGAATCCGAAGGGCAGTTTAGAAAGCAAAGACTTGTGCCAGACTCTATCGAAGGCTTTCGATATGTCTAGCGCAATAGAGAAAGTTTCACCGATTCAAAAGCTTTAGATAGACAAGAAAGTAAAGATACAGGGCGGTAGTTTCAGGGATTGGAACGGTCACCCTTCTTAGGCACAGGCTGTACAAAGCCGTACTTCTAGCAGGAATGAAAGGTAGATGTTGAAAGGGAGAGACGAAAGAGTTTGACCAGGCAAGGTGTCAGCAAGGAAGCACAGTTTTAAGGACAATAGGAGGTACTTCATAGGGTCCATAAGCCTTCTGAGGGTTGAGGCCAGAGAGGGCATAGAAAATATAATTTTGAAGGATCTTAATAACAGGTATGAAGGAGTCGGAGGGGGAATGAGTAGGAGGAATATGCCCAAAATCGTCCAGAGTGGAGTTGTTACAGAAAGTTTGAGTGAAGAGTTCAGCCTTAGAGGTAGATGAGACGGCGGTGCTGCCGTCAGGGTTAAGGAGAGGAGAGAAAAAAGAAGAAGTGAAATTGGAGGAGATATTTTTGGCTAGATGCCAGAAGTCACGGGAAGAACTAGAGAAAGCAAGGTTTTGACATTTTCTGTTGATGAAGAAGTTTTTGGTAAGTCGGAGAATAGATTTGGCACGATTCCGGGCAGAAATATAAAGATCATGGTTAGTAGGAGTGCGAAGGCTCTGGTACCTTTTGTGAGCTGCCTCTCTATCTTTAATAGCACGAGAACAAGCAAGATTAAACCAAGGCTTGTTAGCATGAGGAGTTGAGAAAGAACGTGGAATGTATGCCTCCATTCCAGAGACAATCACCTCTGTGATGCGCTGGGCACACACAGAGGGGTCTCTCTCTTGGAAGCAATAATCATTCCACGGGAAATCGGGAAAGTACATCCTCAGGTCGTCCCACCGAGCTGAAGCAAAATGCCAAAAGCATCGCCTCTTCGGTGGGTCCAGAGGATGTACAGGAGCGAAAGGACAGGATACAAAAATAAGATTGTGATCGGAGGAGCCCAACGGAGAGAACAGTTTGACAGAGTAAACACAAGGGTTAGAAGTAAGGAAGAGGTCTAATATGTTGGGCCTGTCTCCAAGACGGTCGGGAATACGTGTAGAGTGCTGAACCAACTGCTCTAGATCGTTGAGGAGAGCAAAGTTGTAGGCTTGTTCACCAGGCTGGTCAGTGAAAGAGGATGAAAGCCAAAGCTGGTGGTGAACATTGAAATCTCCCAAGATGGAGATTTCAGCGAAGGGAGAGTGGGTCAAGATGTGCTCCACTTTAAGAGTTCATATAGTCAAAGAATTTTACATTGTCAGTAAAGTTAGGTGAGAGATAAACAGCACAGATGTAATAGAATGACAATGAAGTCTTAGCCAGATGGTGGAAAATTCAGAAGAGTCAAGGTCGTGGGCATGAGAAACAAGTGATGTTGCGCACGTAGACGCAACATCCAGCTTTGGATTGAAATTTAGGATATAGATAGTAGGAGGGAACAGAGTAGAGATTGCTGTCAGTAGCCTCAGAAACCTGTGTTTCGCTGAGGAAGAGAAGGTGAGGTTTAGAGGAGGAGAGTGTGTGTTCCACAGAATGAAAATTAGAACGAAGACCGCGAATGTCGCAGAAATTGATAAGAAAAAGGCTCGAGGAGTTACCGACTACTATTACTACTACTACTACTACTACTACTACTACTACTACTACTACTACTACTACTGCTACTGCTGCTGCTGTTGCTACTACTACTACTACTACTACTACTACTACTACTACTACTACTGCTACCACTGCTACCACTGCTACAACCACGTCTACTACTACTACTACTACTACTACTACTACTACTACTACTACTACTACTACTATAATAATAATAATAATATTAGTAATGGCCAAAGAAAGACAGGATGAATAAACCCAGCCAGGACTCGAACCACAGGAATGGCGCACGCCGCCACCCGTACAGCGGGGTGGCGGCGTGCGCCACTCCTGTTCAATGTCAATTCAGTATGATAATAATTTACATATTAGTTATAATAATAATAATGTAATGATAATAATAATATTAAAGATAATTCTTAATTTCGCACTGTCACATGGTTATCACAGCATGAAGGACGTGACATTTGTTGTCACACACACTACACGCCCCGCCCACACACACACACACACACACACACACACACACACACACACACACACACACACACACACACACATGCACGGTGTGAGAGGAACTTCAGCTAATTTCATAGTGGGAAGCTGGAAATGCTATCAAAGAAGGAGATGCATTTCACCAAAGGTAGCATTGAAATTCTTACTAATCATGCTCTTTTACATCTGCCGGAATCGTGCCATATATATTCTTCGATTTGCCAAAATTCTTTCAGCAATTGAAATTTCCAAAATCTTGTCGACCGTAAATTTCCTGCAGAGACTTTTGACGTCTATCCAAGAATTTTCCTAACAAATTTAACTTCATCTTTTACCACTCCTCCTTATACAGACTACCTAGTTTATACGGTGTGATCTGAACGTTACGTAACTATTGTTTGCCAAATGGTGCTGAAATTTTGTGGATTTTCACTACATTATCGTGTCAGTGGCAGGAAGAGTGTGGATGAGGAAGGGTTAGCTTTGATGGGTTTGAGAGATAAAGCATCAGAAGGCGAGACCGTGGGGCTTCTTCGTAAGACCTGTGAGTTATGAGTAGTCGCTGCCAGGTACACGTCAGCAGGTGACGCTGGTGATGAATGTTTTCTTAATTAGTGCATTTGATGTATCGTTCGTGACTTAATCTCCTTATCTTGTTATGGGTGCAGCAAGGTGATGAATCAGATATTTGCGAGCCTGTCAGTCAAACTTTATGAAATGGTAGCAGTCTGTGGCTTTTATTATCTGTTAATCTGAGCAATTATTTTGTTTATAAGGTTCAGGAATTTAAACTCAGATTCTGCCTGGCTTGTGGTGGCTCCACCGTGCATAGGACAAGTTTTTTTATCGAATATAGTTATTTAATGAATCTAACTGTGCCAAAGGTGAAGACAGGTGTTTTTCATGGGGAGAATAAGGAAGAAGAAAAAAGTGGGAGAAAGGAAAACTTGAATTAAGGAAAAATATATATGAAGTGAAAAATATCGTGAATTATTACAGGGGATGAAAAAAAGAGCAGAGGACGGAAAGATTTGAAGAGGAAGGAAAGGCAGAGTCAGAAAAGAAAGAAAAAGGAACAGGAAAGGAGGAAGAAAAGGAATAAGAGAGAAAGAAGGATAAAGTTGCTTCCCATTTTCCAATACGGAAAAAAGAGTGAAAATGGAGGAAAAAAAAAGAAGAGTAGGGAGGAAATGCGGAGGAAGGACTGAATCTTCTGAGCCATTACTGAAAGGACTGTTGAATAACAGGGGTAAAGTTAACGAGGTTGATTGGAAAGTGCAGGCCTATTTCAAGGGTAAAAGGCCAGAAGTTTCCCCGTGGCCCGTTCTGGTTATATACCTGCCAACCTCCTCTCCTCCTGCTTCTTGAAGAGAGTATATTCATTCTTACCAGATGTCACTAGCGACTATGTCTTGCCCACAAAGCTTGAACTATTATTTCATTTATCGTAAATTACCTGTGTTTCTCTGGGACTTGTAACAATGGGGTATATTCAGGTTGCCAGCCAGCAGGTGTCACTACCGACTTTGTCTTTGGGCCCATGAGGCAAACTATTCTTTCAGTTATCGTAAATCACTTGTGTTTCTCTGGGTCTTGTAGCAATGGCGTATATTCAAATTGCCAGCCAGCGGGTCTCACCATCGAGTACGTCTTTGGACCCACGAAACTTGAACTGTTCTTTAAATTATCGTGTATTACCTGTGTTTATTCTGGGCCTTGTAACAATTACACTACAACACAGTAAGTCATTCTGTTGTTAAAAAAAAATTAGTTGATCACTCTCGTTGTTTTATTTATTGGTAAACGAGACAAAATAAATGACTTTTGGAAGCTCATCCTCACCCCCAAAGTTTTTTTGGATGAAAGCCCTGAAAAATCAAGCAGCACTGGACATTTAAAATAAAAATATTTATATTACAATATTTGCTCGACGAAACCGTCACAACACTAGGACGATCAGGTAGCATCCAGTGTTGGAGTCTCCAATAACTTCCGCTCCCAGCATGTTACACTCCACCCTCAACTGAGTGCTGGTTGTTGTGTGGGGTGGACGCTTGCCGCTAGTGCCGGCCCGAGCCTCAATGGGGCCCTATGCAGTATTTGATTTGGGGGGCCCCAAAAAAGATCTTGTGCCAATAATTATAATCAGCATACAAAGCAATAGTTTGTAAATAAATTAACCACCGGACCACTAGCTAGTGGTTTTGGGTTTTAAGCTTACCATAAAATACAGACGTAACAAAATCATTCCGTATTAAGTGAGACATGTTGAGTTCTGTTTTGCTACTTTTCCACCAATACGGAACGCATTTTGTTCCATATGTCTCCACTTTCATGTTGGGGACACGATCATGCATCTTAACATAGTTTGTAATTTGTAACACTGAAAAAAAATATATTTGTTTGAATGAAGGGGACACTTTTGAGCAGTTATTTTTATTTTATCAAGACACGAAGACCAAATAAGGACGGAGAGTCACTGATATGCGGTAGCCCGCAGGGTGACATGGTGATATCATCCTGCTCTGTCTGCAGAACGTTGCGCCAAGGAGTCGCAAATGACACGTACTTTAGATAAAAATAAAAATAAATAGGGGGGCGGGGCAGGAGGTTGGGGGCCCTAAAGCAGCCGCTTCGCTCGCTTATGCCTCGGGCCGACCCTGCCTGCCGCTACCAGGATGGTGGGCAGGTCAAATGTGATGACGTTTAGGGCTAGGAGTGTAGGACGGAGAGTAACACGGTAGAATCGGAAGCCGGTGACAATCACGGAGATTCAAACAATGAATGCTACAGTTTCTGTCGAGATGCTAAACGCCATAATGTTTCTTGATAAATTCCTTCGAAGGAGAGATTGATACACTCTAAGCAGATACTCAGCAAATATTGTATTATAAATGTATTTTTCCAAAGGTTCAATTCTGCTAGATTTTGCAGGGCTTTCATGCAAGAAAGAATTTTAATGAAGATAAGCTTCCAATACTCAGTTATTTTGCCTGGTTTACCAATAAGTAATACAACGAGAATGATGAACTACGTTTTATTACCAATAGTATCATATATTGTATTGACGTACAATTGTTATATGTCCCAGGGGAACACAGGTAATTTGCGATAATTGAAAGTATTATTCAAGCTTTGTGGGTCCAAAGACGTAGTCGGTGGAGACATTTGGAAAGGATGAATATACCCCATTACGCTTCAATACAACAAGGGATACTATTGTTGTTTTATTTATTGGTAAAAGAAACTATGAATGACTAATTGGGCTTAGGCTCATTAAAATCTTTTGCCTGAAAGCACTGCAAAATCAAGCAGAATTGGATTAAAAATCTATTTATATTGCAATATTTGCTGAGTATCTGCTTTGGGTGAATCAGCCTCGCCTTCTTTGAAATTTTAATCGAAGGGTAAATTAACCCTCTCGCTCACTTTCATGCCAATGGGGTGTATATATGTTTAGGGCCCAAGGTCTCGGTCACGCCAGTGGCGTGAATGCGACCAAAAATGTTATTTGAAATACTTATATTCACGCCAATGGCGTCATTTTCTGGTTGAGCCTAATTAGTCTCCTAACCCTCACCCAAATGAACTACTAAAGTAGCTAGCTATCCTCTTCACTGGCGTGGCTTTGACCACGAGTTAAGGTGGCGTCACACTGGACCCAAATCTGGCGAGCACGAGCTCTTGCTGGCAGCTTTTGCTCGCGAGCAAGTCACTGTTGTCGTCACACTGACGAGCGATGAGGGGCGAGCAATGAGCAACATTGTAAACAAAGCCTCAACCATGGCGCCTAATACACCTACGCTTCACATTATGGCTAAGTGTGCAACTGTGACGCCATTATTTGCCGTTATTCAACGAGCTCGGAAGAAGAAAAGACCAGTCTGGGTTCGGTCGTGGCTGAAGAGAAGGGATGGAGACCCATGGTGTGTACAGCATCATAACTGTCTTCATCGTAGACTTAAATAAATGTGGATGGCTGTGGTACCACAACTCGGGATGGTCCCTGACTCTAAATATTAAAGAATGCATAATACCGGAGGACCAATGAACTCTAGAACTAGGAGCGAAGGTGGTCATGGCGAGTGTTTACTTTTGCTGGGCGGTCTCGGTCTTGGTCAGGGATCCAGAAATAAAAATAAAAACCAACACTAGTTTTCACAATATTATAAATTATTACAAACACCTTCAAACATCAAACGAGTACATGAATAAGTTCTCTAAAACCATGGGTATACGGATCCAGTACACTAGGCAATATATATTATTCACATATCAGTGCACCAAAGAGCTCATCTGACTGCCTGCTCGCGGCTCGCCGAGCTGCTCCCCGTTCAAGCGGCGAGCTAAACGCAGGAGCAAAAGCTCGCGAGCGAGCCATCCCGCGAGCAAAAGCTGCCAGCAAAAGCTCGTGCTCGCCAGATTTGGTCCAGTGTGACGCCGGCTTTAAAACAAAGGCAGTTTCCGCCATCTTGGCGCAACAGTCGAACGTTTCCTCTCATTGCTGTGAGCTGTAAACCTTTCGCGCGGTACGTTGCGGCCATGAGGCCTACCAGAAATATATACTTTTTACCAACTTATTAAAGTAAATATGCAGCTATGAGAGTGTGAATTCGAATTTTTCGCATTTCTGCATGCGCGAAGCGCACTAGTTTGTAGTATTCTACTTCTAAATTCCTACAATAAAATTATACGAGCTGTTGAAAACAACTTTCGTGAGAGATTTCCTTGATTTCTGCTTTACAATATGTGCTACAAACATTGATTTATCATGTGTTTTGAATAAAAATAAAGGCAAAACAACAAATAAGAAGCGCACTTTCTTAATTGTTTTAAGAAATGTTTTTATTTTTCCGCTAATATCTCATGGTGCTAATTGTCGTATTGGAAATCTGAAGAAAGCATAAGAATTCTCATGAAATTCTACCCTGAAAATCTTTAGCTATGGAGGTGGATGGGAGCATGAAGTAAGTTGAAAAATAGTTTATACGCATTTTATTTCGTGTCCATAAATGTCGTATAAATTATTGTTTTGTATTTTTTTATTATGTCATGTAAAACTACAACTAATATCGAAGCCACTCATATATTATATATAGGAATGAGTGCAGTCTTTGTGGGTGAAAACTGACTGAGAAACAAAATATTTTGGAACACTGAAAAACTGCCTGGAGCCGGCCAGAGCAGGGATTCTACAAATAGACATAGAAAAAAAATCTTAATGAAACTTATGGTGTGAGAGAGGGTTAAGTACGTGGGATCTCAAAGACCATTCTGCATCCAAGACTCTGTTTACAATGTGACTCTTTGCTCAGACTGGAGGGGCAATGGACCCATATTTTAAACTACTTCACACCTTGTATGTTTAAAATGATTTACTTTCTTTAAGTCTAAGGAAAAACAATTTCTGAGCAAAGCGTTACATTTAGTGAACAGAGTCTTGGTGAGTCTCGGATACAGGATGGTCGTTGAGATTCCACGTACTTAATTTACACTTCGATTAAAATTTCGTCGAAGGCGAGACTGATACAACCAAAGCAAGTACTCGGCAAATATTGTAATATGAATAGAAATGTTTCAACAGTCCAATACTTATTGATTTTACAGGGTTTTCATGCAAGGAAGATTTTGATGAGGATAAGTTTCTAGTTAATCATTATTGTCTCGTTTACCAATAAAGTAAAACAACAAGAATGATTAACTACATTTTTATTACCAAAGTATGACTTATTGTATTAAAGTGTAATTGTTAAAAGTCGCAGAGAAACACAGATAACATACGATAATGGGGTATATTTATCCTTACCAGGTGTCACTACCGATTACGTCTTTGGGCCCACGAAGCTTGAACTATGCTTTTAATTATCGTAAATTACCATTTTTTTTCTACGTACTTGCCTACCGCGCCGGTAGCCTTCCTTGAGGTGCCTGGTGGTCGGCCCGAGCCCGTCGTGGCACAGGCAAGTGTTTATAATGGCGCCATCTATTCTTGGATCATGCTACCCACTTGAGCTCATTCTTGATTTCCCTTGAACAGTTCCTCTAGAGTCCGGGTTAACATATGGTCTTCAGGACAGCATGTAGATAGTCTTAAGCCACTCGGCGGTGACTGAAAAATCCCAGGTGGTAGTGGCAGGTTCGAACCGGCGTCATCTAGGACGCGGTGGAACGCCGGACCGATGTGGTGTCGTCAGACATCCCGTATCGTGAGACATCCCATCCTGAATACATACATGAATTTCGACACGGTACCGTGTCTTTTGTCGACTGCTTATCAGGATCTGCCCCACCTAAGTTTATTTATATTATTATAAAAGCAAATGATGACGTATGTATATAACTATGATATCAATAATCACTTCTTCTTTTTCTTGTGACCTATTCCGTTTTGCATCGCTTTTTAGGTCCTCCTTGGTACTTTTTTTTTATACTTAGATGCTTCACTTAGTTACTCTGTGATAATAAAGATTGGGTTCCGCGATGCGAAGTTCAGGATGGGATGTCTCATGATACGGGATGGCAGACGACACCACACCAGCACGCTAACCACTCAGCAATCACTTTCCCATGTGTTTCTTTGGGACTTGTTAAAATTACACTTCAATACAATAAGTGATACTATTGTTAATAAAAATGTAGTTGATCATTCTCGTTGTTTTATTTATTGGTAAATGAGAGAAAATAAATGGCCGTTGCAAGGTTCTCCTCATTAAAAATCTTTCTTGCATGAAAAGCTTGCAAAATCAAGCAGAACTGGACTTTTTAAAAAATTATTTATACTACAATATTTGCTGAGTACCTGCTTTGGGTGTATCAGTCTCGCCTTCGAAGAAATTTATCATAAACAAGCAACTCGACAAAAATCGTACTATTCATTGTTTGATCTCCGTGGGCGACACTAGCTTCCGCTTCCAGTGTTACACTCCGCCCTCAACTCCTGGCTTCAGACGTCATCACCTTTATCCTGCCCACCTTCCAGGTAGCGGCACGCGTCCCCCCCAAGGTCATGGCCCACTCCCCACAACAACCAGCACTCAGTTGAGGGCGGAGTGTAATATGCTGGATCGGAAGCCTGGGACCACACGGAGACCCAAACACCTGGCAGCCCTTGTGTAGTGGGAGGTTTTATCTAGCTGCTTGACGCCCTAAAATGTGTTTTGATATATTTCGTCGAAGGCGAGACTGATACACCCTAAACAAATACTTGGCAAACATTGTAATACCAATATATATATATATATATATATATATATATATATATATATATATATATATATATATATATATATATATATATATATATATATATATATATATATATATATATATATCTATATTTCTTCTTAAGTCCAATTCTGCTTGAATTTGCAGGGCTTTCATGCAAGAGAGGTTTTTTAATGAGGAGAACCTTTCACGGTCATTTATTTTATCTTATTTACCAGTAGATAAATTAACGAGAAAGTTCATAGTGAATATTTGAATGGGATTATAGCATTTTCCCCTTATCTCTTACCTTTTAATTTACGGATATTGTTTTTAAAAGGGATGGTGACAACAAATAGTATGACGGGATGACAGGTGTATATCAAGTCTGGCTTGGTATGCACGGAGAAAGTGGTGTGTAGTAGTGACACTGTAAGTTTGTGGCCCTTATTAATGATTTTGATCAGTTGACTTTGAAGAAAATATTGGAAGTTATGATTTTTGTGTGATACTATTATTTTTAGTTGTTCCGTGTGATCGCGTGCTTTCCTATAAAATATTTGCCATGATTTTCTCCTACAGCCGAACACTTCATTAGGGTCTCTTGGTTGGGCTTAAGGGGGGTTGTAAATGGTCAGCCAGAATTTTTTTTTATATGTTTTTGGCTTATAAAATTCTGCGATTTTTTTTCTTTTGGTATATAAATGAATATGATGAAAAAATAATAGTGGTATGCAACATGCATTTCAATGCAATGCAACGTGCTGTAATGAGCTTCTGCGCGGCGCCACTGGCTTGCAATCCATGTTTTCACCTCTTTTTAATTTTAGGATTTTTTATTTCATCATGATAGTCTTAGGTTCTTTCACACCACTAGTTAAGAAAATGGAAATTTTAAGTCACTAATATATTTTTGTATTAACCGTGGAAAATCAATTTATATATTATTTTTTTTCATAAATCCAACAAAACACACTATGTATCAGCCTCAGATGTCTTTTGAATTATATTCTATTGATTTTACATAGTAGAACACTGGTTTTTACTTTGAAATATGGTCAAATTCGAGTACATGCATTTGTGACCCCGTAATAAAGACGTAACAATGGGTAAACAAAGCAGCCTGTGTACCCATCTAATGAAAGTAAGTTAAGGAAACCATGTCTGTTTTTTCCTTCATATCCTGTGTATATATCCTGTGGATTTCAAGTCCCTAGTTGGCATAGTAAAAAATATAAAAAAATAAAAAAAATAAAAAATCAACTTCATCGCATGATATCTCAAAACCATGATTTTGCACTTTAGAAAATATCTCTTCCGTTGCACTTTTTGTTATACACACATCTTCTACTGCAGTTTATTAAAATATGTGTCAGGAATAGGGTTTGCTGTCGGAACTATTGTTTGAAGTTGAATTTGATTTTTGAAAAATATTTGTCAAAATATTTTTTATTTCATCGAACTTTAAAAAAATATTTTTTACTATTGTATAAAACTTGCCGTTAGCAAGCGTTAATCTCCTATCCTTCCTGATTACAATGTTTTTTGAATGAAAGAAATTGGCCCGTAAGTAAGGGAGGAGATACGCTTTAAACATTAGAAATTTAAGATGGGATTTGAAATTTTACAACCCCCCCTTAAGAACATTTAGCCTGTTTTCTGATTTGTTTAGTTCAGGGGTTCCCAAACCAGGGTTGGGACCACAAGTAAGTCAGAATGCTCATTATGTGGGGTCATAAAGAGGTCATGGGGTCGGTGGGGTCGCTGAGGTACCCCCAAGGTCTGGGGGTACGAAATATCAGTGCTGTATAGTACTTTCCTTGAGAAAAAAAAGTCAAATAATAAATAATAATTGCTTCAAGCACCCTTACATGACCGTTGAATCCCCCCTCTCCCTCACTCCCTTACTACCCTCCCCGCTCTTACATCCTCGTGAAATTCGCGTAATCTAAATTTCGTTTTATCTCCCTATTTACTAATTTATTCCAAAAATTTCACATTCTCAATATCGTCAGCACCCGTAAAACTTTGGTATATATGCAAAAGAATCCTCACTTCCATGGTTTTTGACAAATTTAATGATGAAATTAAATTCTCATAAAATATCAACCTTTGTGCAGGAACAGGCTGAGGGTACTCACTTGTGCTTCCGCCCCCACTCTCTCAGGTCAGTTCCTGTGAACCGCAATTTTATGTGTTTTAGTGTGGTAAGATGGTGCAATGCAATGATAATGTGCAGCAAAGGAGGTATCACAATGAGAAGAGAAGTGATGATGTTGCGTTACTCTTTTGAAAATACTTCATTTACATTGCTGATTAATAACATTAATATAAATATATTTAGTAATACGAGTACTATTCCTTTTCCAGCGGCCAGCCATTATGGAGAGGTTTTAAAGACACCATCTGAAACTTAAACCAAGAAACGGAAACGCTCTTTTTATACATCATTCCTTGACAAACATGAAATTGCAGACGTCAGTGGTAAAGGTATATGTGTTATGAGTTCTAAAGAAATTGCTGAGGAATCATTGAAGCCTAATAAACTACAGAGACACATGGAAACTCAGGCAAATATTGCTGTTCCCTCGGAAGAGGCCCGCAAGAGATTTTTCCATCATCGTTATGAAAATCTAACCATGTCTCAGGCAATTTTATGCAGAACACTATCTCAGAAGGAAAAGATGGAAATGTTTTCGTATAAGACAGCTTTCCTGATTGCTCAGCAAAAGCGACCTTTCACAGAGGGTGAGACTATCATAAAGTTTGCTTTAAAAAACTCTTGTGGAGTATTTGAGGATGAACCATTTGCTAAAAAGATCCGTGAAGCTGTTGATGATGCTACTCTCAGCAATAATACCAAGACGCCTCCTATTGTAAGTAAAATCTAAATATGTTTTTCTCCTTGACATAAATACCATCATATGACCAACAATTCACAATAATGCTGTAAATGCAGAATTAAATATAAACACTTGGGATATATATATATATATATATATATATATATATATATATATATATATATATATATATATATATATATATATATATATAAATACACACACACACACACACACACACACACTTGGGGTCGCACTGAACAGTTGAAAGTGCTGAATGGGGTCGTGCTAGGAAAAGCTTGGGAACCCCCGTTTAGTTGTTTAAAACGAAATTAGTATTCATCATGGTGCGTTCTCCCCTGAAACGATGTCAACATATTCAGGAAGGACCACTCTCCTCCTTGATAAATCATATATATCTATATTAACCAAAATGAAAATCAAAGCAAATTAATACATCAATTAGTTGTAAAATTGCCCTTGTATCATATGGAAGTTCGTAGGAAAAAAAAATGATGTATGATAAAGCAGACATTTCTCGAGTAGGCTAAAGTAAACGTGATCTCCTTGTGAAGAAAACATGCCAACATAGAGTACGTAACATGCTTAGGATCAGTCATTTAAAAAAGAATTACATATTTCCCATTTTGGAATCACATTCTCTCTCTCTCTCTCTCTCTCTCTCTCTCTCTCTCTCTCTCTCTCTCTCTCTCTCTCTCTCTCTCTCTCTCTCTCTCGTAGTGAGGTTACTTACAATGAGTCCCACCGCGAATACAAACACGAAGTAGAGCACCAGCACCACAATGTCCACAGTGTTCAGGACCTGCTCCTCGGTGGTGTCCGCCATGGCATCAATGTACTTCAAGGGAGACCCACTGCGCTGGTCTTCTCCTTTCACGTTCTTGATAACGACTGATTGTCTTATGGCTAGCAATCTCACAAATTTATCATTTCCAGGATTAGAGGTTGTAAAATGTCATGATAACGATAATCCGCGTCATTTCTGTAGTCAGGAGAGATGAACGTCATCAGGTGTGTAATTCCACCCTATATATATATATATATATATATATATATATATATATATATATATATATATATATATATATATATATATATATATATATATATATTTTTTTTTTTACAGCAAAGGAGACAGCTCAAGGGCACAAAAAGTAAACATTAATAAAAAAAAAGCCGCTACTCGCTGCTCCTAAAAAGAATCCAAAGAGGTGGCCGAAAGATAAGTCAGTTTCGGTAGGAGGTGTCCTGATACCTCCTCTTGAAAGAGTTCAAGTCGTAGGCAGGAGGAAATACAGATGAAGGAAGATTGTTCCAGAGTTTACCAGCGTGAGGATGAAAGAGTGAAGATGCTGGTTAACTCTTGCATAAGGGTTTGGACAGTATAGGGATGAGCATGAGTAGAAAGTCGAGTGCAGCAGGGGCCGCGGGAGGGAGGCATGCAGTTAGCAAGTTCAGAAGAGCAGTCAGCGTGGAAATATCGATAGAAGATAGAAAGAGAGGCAACATTGCGGCGGAATTTAAGAGGTGAAGACTATCAGTATGAGGAGAGCTGATGAGACGAAGAGCCTTTGCCTCCACTCTGTCCAGAAGAGCTGTGGTGGAGCCCCCACACATGAGATGCATACTCCATACGAGGGCGGATAAGGCTCCTGTATATGGACAGCAACTGTGCGGGGGAGAAGAACTGGCGGAGACGGTACAGAACGCCCAGCCTCGAGGAAGATGATTTGGTAAGAGATGAGATATGAAGTTTCCAGTTGAGATTTTGAATTAAGGATAGACCGAGGATGTTTAGTGTTGAGGAAGGTGATAGCTAGGTGTTGTCAAAGAATAGGGGATAGTTGTTTGGAAGATTGTGTCGAGTGGATAGGTGGAGAAACTGTGTTTTTGAGGCGTTGAAGGACACCAGGTTCCTCTTGCCACAATCGTAAATAATAGTAAGGTCTGAGGGTAAGCGTTCTGCAGCCTCCAGCCTTGAGTCGTTAAGTTCCTGTAAGGTGGGTCTTCTATTAAAAGAAGTTGAATAATGCAGAGTGGAATTTTCGGCGTAGGAATGGATTGGACAGTTGGTTTTGGAAAGAAGATCATCAATGAACAACAGAAAAAAAGAGTGGGAGATAGGACAGAACCCTGTGGGACACCACTTTTAATAGATTTAGGGGAAGAACAGTGACCGTCTACCACAACATAAATAGAACGGTCAGAAAGGAAACTGGAGATAAAGGTACAGAGAGAAGGATAGAAACCGTAGGAGGGTAGTTTAGAAAGCAAAGATTTGTGCCAGACCCTATCAAAAGCTTTTGATATGTCCAGCGCAATAGCAAAAGTTTCACCGAAACGGCTAAGAGAGGATGACCAAGAGTCAGTTAAGTAGTCTAGGAGATCACCAGTAGAACGCCCCTTGCGGAACCCATACTGGCGATCAGATAGAAGGTCAGAAGTGGAAAGGTGCTTTTGAATCTTACGGTTAAGGATTGATTCAAAAGCTTTAGATAGACAAGAAAGTAAAGCAATAGGACGGTAGTTTGAGGGATTGGAGCGGTCACCCTTCTTAGGTACAGGCTGTGTGAAGGCATACTTCCAGCAAGAAGGAAAGGTAGATGTTGACAGGCAGAGGCGAAAGAGTTTTACCAGGCAGGGTGACAGCACGGAGGCACAGTTTTTAAGGACAATAGGAGGCACTCCATCAGGTCCATAAGCCTTCTGAGGATTGAGGCCAGAGAGGGCATAGAAAACATCATTTTGAAGAATCTTTATAACAGGCATAAAGGAGTCAGAGCGGTCATGACTAGGACGAATATCCCCAGAATCGACCAGAGTGGAGTTTTAGAAAAAGTTTGAGAGAAGAGTTCAGCCTTAGAGATAGATGAGACGGCAGTGTTGCCGTCAGGACTGAGGAGTGGAGGGAAAGATGAAGAAGTGAAGTTGGAGGAGATGTTTTGGGCTAGATGCCAGAAGTCACGGGAAGAGTTAGAGAAAGCAAGGTTTTGACATTTTCTATTAATGAAAGAATTTTTGGTTAGTCGGAGAATAGATTTGGCACGATTTCGGGCAGAAATGTAAAGTTCATAATTAGCATTAGTTTGAAGGCTCTGGTATCTTTTGTGAGCTGCCTCTCTGTCTTTGAGAGCACGATAACAAACATGATTAATCCAAGGCCTGTTAGCATGAGGAGTAGAGAAAGTACGTGGAATGTGTGCCTCCATTCCAGAGACAATCACTTCTGTAATGCGCTGGGCACACACAGAGGGGTCTCTATCCTGGAAACAGTAATCATTCCACCCGAAATCGGAAAAGTACATCCTCAGGTCGTCTCATTGAGCTGAAGCAAAATGCCAGAAGCATCGTCTCTTCGGTGGATCCACAGGATGAACAGAAGCGATAGGACAGGATACATAAATAAGGTTGTGATCGGAGGAGCCCAACGGAGAGACCAGTTTGACAGAGTAAGCAGAAGGGTTAGAGGTAAGGAAGAGGTCTAGAATGTTGGGCCGATCTCCAAGACAGTCAGGAATACGTGTAGGATATATATATATATATATATATATATATATATATATATATATATATATATATATATATATATATATATATATATATATATATATATATATATATATATATATATATATATATATATATATATATATATATATATATATATATATATATATATATATATATATATATATATATATATATATATATATATATATGTATATATATATATATATATATATATATATATATATATATATATATACAGTAAACCCCGCTTAAGTCGGACCCGAATAAGCCGGATATCGGATAAGTCGGACACTCATTTATTTTTTTATTTTTTTATTTTTTACGTTCTACGTTACGTTTATGTTTACATGTGAATGCCTACAAGAGAGAAGACTAATACAAATTACAGGAAACATCGAACTATTATCCAACATTGTGGCAGAAAATTATCGGGTGTTTTATACAGCTTTTGGCTAAATATTGTACATAAAAAACACATACATTTTATCAACAAAAAAAATCACCCATGATTCACATAAAACGTAAAATAATACATAAAACTAAAAGCACGTGTTTTAATCACGAATACGATTACAAACATATCACTGTTGAACAGATATGATTTGCTACACGTTTCTCCATGTTGGGGATAAGTGTAACGTCTATTAGCATAGTGAATACTGTTGGACGCCGCGAGGCAGGGAAGAATGAAGGGCTACGCGTAGAAGCCCCAAAGGAAGGCCGCCAGGCACATGACAACGATCGCCGAACCGTTCACCACGCTGTTGGGAGAAGCAGGATTTACATTTGAAGAATAACGAACAGCGGCCTGAGCTAGCTAACTTGACTAACATGGACGGCGTGATGCTCGTATGTGAGTCAACATAATCATAAGCAAATAATTCGTTAGCTTGTAGAAATACTTACTTTTTCCACGGTGCCTTTTCTACGAGAAACTCGGCAGCCTTTCTTGCCTTTTCCTCCGGTGTCAGGTCCTGTTCAGGGTCTTCCTCAGGTGCCGTGTCCTCAGGGTTCACGCCACACACACAGTTGAGGGCACGCCGCCAGGTAGGTAGATCTGGGGACAACAACATTTTTCAATACTCTGATGCGGAGATGATCTATTACGTCAGTGTGAGGCGATAAGGAAAGCGAAGATGTTTTCCTTGTCATAATTATATTTCTTTTCATAGAAGCTTCTCTGTGCTTTGACTTTTAAATCTTTAGGCACCAGTTTATTTATGGGGAGGCGGTGGCTGAGTGGTTAGCGTGCCGGCGCCGCGTCCGGGAGACAGGAGGGACGCGGGTTCGAATCCTGGCCGCCACACAGCTGGGATTTTTCAGTCACCGCCGAGTGGCCTAAGACTACCCACCACATGCTGCCTTAAGACCTCCTATCAACCCGGTCTCTTGATTACCTCTCCAAAGAGAGGCTCAAAGATGAGTTCCGGGGGGCAGTATGAGCCAAAACAAGATGGCGCCACTATAAACACTCGCCTGCGCCTCAACGGGCTGGGCCGACCATCAGGCCCCACCGGAGAAAAAGCCTAACGGCGCAATAGGCCACGACGTAAAAAAAAAAAAATTATCTTACAGTAGAAGGATATAAATTGCAAAGTAATAGTTCATGAATGCTATTACTCATTGAAAGGATGAAATCAACAACATTGCCATAGTAACGGTGTTGAGTACTTCAAATATTGGACTGTGGATTAAATTAGTAGGATCAGTTAAACACACACACACACACACACACACACACACAGCCCATTGCATTTGATGGAGGCAACACATGCAGGTCTTTGCAGAGACAGATTATGGGAGATTACCTGAAAACTAGGTATTACTCATGACAGAGTCGGCTCCTTAGAGCCTCACCCCTGGCGAGAAATGCACACAGAGGCGAGGCTAGCACAAATACATCGTAATTCAGTGAACATGTCACAGAGAGGCTATGGTACAAATGTCTTACTTTTGGCCGAAACAGTACCCTGGCTTCGCGGGGGCGGCACCCCAAACAGGAAGGGTATAAAGGATCTTTGTAGTTGAATATGAATATACCGAGTGCCTTTTTTGTCGAAAATTATAGAGAAGGCTATTAGACGGGAACATAATGAAAACGGGGCCTTCCCGCTACCGGGAGGAGAGCAGAAGGGTCTTACGTTTAGCGCCGCTGGTTAAAGCACTAGCAGTGTCACCATCCACTTTGGGCTGAATCTTGACCTTGTCATCAGGAAGCATCTCATTCCTCCATTCCCTGACGGACATACGAACCTCCGTACTGTGGCGGCTCCAGAAGGTTAGGCGGTACAACTGTAGAACGGAAAGTAGGTACACATATTATGGCGGAATGAAATGGGTGTTCATGCAGGCGTATTGGGACGGACCGGTGCTTATAGTCTTGTAATGTGATTGGAATAGATAATTTGTGCACAGTTGCCGGAATGGGAGGGTATGATTTTCTGAGGAGGGTGGGTGGGTGGGTGGGACGGAGTGGGTGAGATAGAGTGCATACTGAAAAAGACTTTTGTTTTGCAGTGGACTCTTAAGGGCCGATTATGAGGATGAGTGCGCTCTTGCAATAGAAAAGGGTGAATGGGGCGGGGTGGGGCATACTTACACACTTTTCAGGGATGGGCTCGGTGAGCAGCGACACGCCCACCGTCACCACCATGGTCAGCAGCAACAGGATACATCCGAAGTGGAGGTAATGCACGTTGCCAACGATCACTTTAATCCACTCTGGACGCCTGTCCTCTGATGCTGGCTCTGTCACGAAAGTATGCCACTGTCAACATTCATTGGCTCAAGGGCCAGTGCGACGGAGATGAGTAACGAGGCCACCCCCAGCTATTGCTTATTCCCACAACTTTACCTTTATCTGTGATTTTTACAATCTTGAAAAAATGACCAGCGAAAAATTACTTCCTCTGAAACTACGTTGGAAACGTTGCCATCTGGGCTGGGTTCTTAAGATGTATTTGTTCGTCTATTATCTGGATAAATATTGTTTCCTTGTAGATTACCACTCTAACTAAGATACCCTCGATGGTTTCAGGGCTTTTTGACTCCTGACGTACTGATAGATCTTTTACAGTGCTGTGTGGCACTTTGCGACTCACCTCCACAGGCAGGGATGGTGTAGGCAAACTCCATGACAAATCTAATGAGGCCGATGACCAGACCCACGATGAGACCCCAGAAGGCGCCCTGAAATAAACAGACATTTGTTATCAGACTCACAGTGTGCGCATCTTTACCCTCTAATGAGGGTAAGTAAAACCCTTGGCTAGATACAAAATCAATATACCTTACCGGCTCCGTAGTGCGTGGCCAGAAGATAGCAGGTAGATGGCGCAGATAGGCGGTGAAAGGAAGGAAGAGATGCTCTGAATGTAGATGAACAGCTGGCCACTGGCTGAACTCCTGGAGAACAATAGTAGCAACATTAGACAACCTGAGGTTGGGTCTCCTAGGGTTTGACTAATGATTTAGTATAAAAGATAAATAAATGGCTAATGTTAAAGAAAATCGACGATGTCTCATGCAGCGGAAAGCCTTACTGTATAATGGGAATCCATAGGATGGAGATCACCACCATGATGAGAACAAAGCCGCGACCCACAATCAATAACTCAACGTCAGTCGCCTGCTTGCGAATCCTCGTCCAAATGTCAATGGAAAAGATCGTGGAGGAGGAGTTGAAGATGGAAGTGAGAGAGGACATGAGGGCAGCCAGCATCACGGCCAACATTAGTCCAGAGAGACCTGAAAGACCGAAGTGTTTGTTTGCATTAGTTTTTCAGACTTTGAATGTGCCTTTTTTTACAATAAAGGAAGCAGCTCAAGGGCAAAAAAATAATGAGAAAGAAAGCCCGCTATTCGCTGCCCATATAATACAGAGTTTAGAAGAGTAGCCAAAAGAGAGGTCAATTTCGGGAGGAGAGGTGTCTCAATACTCTCCTCTTGAAAGAATTCAAGTCGTAGGCAGGAGGAAACACAGATGAAGGATTGTTCCCGAGTCTACCAATGTAAGGGATGAAAGAATGAAGATGCTGGTTTCCTCTTGCATAAGGGATTTGAACAGTATAGGGATGAGCAAGAGTAGGAAGCCGAGTGTAGCGGGGCCGCGGAAGGAGGGGAGGCATGCAGTTAGCAAGCTCAGAAAAGCAGTCATCCTGAAAATATAGATAGAAGATAGGAAGAGAGGCAACATGGCAGCGGAATTTAAGAGGTAGAAGATTGTCAGTAAGAGGAAGGGAGTTGAGAGAGCTGTGTGTGTGGAGACCCCATTACATATGATATGCATACTTCACACGAGGGAGGACAAGTCCCCTGTATATAGCATTTGGGAGGGAGAAGAGAATTGGCGGAGACGATATAGAGCGCCCAACCTCGAGGAAGCTGCTTTAGTACGAGAGATTTATGAAGTATCCAGTTGAGATTTTGAGTTAATGATAGACCGAGGATATTTATTGAAGATGATAAGAGCTGAGTGTTATCGAAGATTAGGGGATAGATGTTTGGAAGATTGTGTCGAGCTGACTGGTGGAGATATTGAGTTTTTTTAAGGCGTTGAAGGACACCACGTTCTTCTTGTCTCAATCGGAAATGATAATAAGGTCTGAGGTTAAGCGTTCTGCAGCCTCCAGCCTAGAATCATGTAGTTCCTGTTGGGAGGGTCTTTTGTCAAAAGATGTTGAGTAATGCAGAGTTCTCAGCGTAAGAGTGGATTGAAAGTCGTCAATGAACAACAGAAAGGAAGTGGGAGATAGGACAGAGCAATCTCGGATACCACTGCTGATAGGTTAAGGGGAAGAACAGTGACCGTCTACTTAGGCAGAGATAGATCGGCCAAAAAGTAAAATGGAGATGAAAGCAGAGAGAGAGAGAGAGAGAGAGAGAGAGAGAGAGAGAGAGAGAGAGAGAGAGAGAGAGAGAGAGAGAGAGAGAGAGAGAGAGAGAGAGAGAGAGAATCCGTAGGTGGGTAGTTTGGAAAGCAAAGATTTGTGTCAGATTGTCCAAAGCTTTCTGGATGTCTAAGGCAACAGCAAAAGTTTCACCGAAACGGCTAGGAGAGGATGGCCAGGAGTTAGTTAGGAAGGCAAGATCACCAATAGAACGCCTCTTGCGGAACACATGCTGGTGATCAGAAAGAAGGTCAGAAGTTGATAGATATTTAAGAACTTTCCTGTTAAGGATTGTTTCAAAAACATCTGAGAATTTGCCAGAGAGGGCATAGAAAACATAATTCTTAAGAATCTTAATAACAGGCATAGTGGAGTCAGAGGGGGATGAATAGGAGGAATATGCCCTGCATTATCGAGAGTGTAGTTTTTAAAGAAAGTCTGAGCGAAGAGTACAGCCTTAAAGGTAGATGTGAACAGCTGTGCTGCCATCAGGATTAAGGAGAAGTGAGTAAGATGAAGAAGTGAAATTGTTAAAGATATTTTTCGGCTAGGTGCCAGAAGTCTCTGAAAGAATTAGAAAAAGCAAGGTGTTGGCATTTACTATTGACGAAAGTGTTTTTTATTACAAAACTATAACACAATACAGCTGCTGCATCAGATACTGAACAAGTGTACCCAGTGTCACTTTTCGGGCTTCGGAGATTTCAAGAAAATGTTTACAGACTTTCTACTATAATATATCACAATCAGTGATGTATGAATACCGAAGTGTTCGAGAAAACTGACAAAATGTTTAAACAAATACCATCTGCAGATATTAAAAAAACAGCATATAAAGGCGTTGCCAGAAAAAAAAGTGGAAGAGAGAGAGAGAGAGAGAGAGAGAGAGAGAGAGAGAGAGAGAGAGAGAGAGAGAGAGAGAGAGAGAGAGAGAGAGAGAGAGAGACGCCTTTCTGCATTGTTTCATGGAATCTGTTATTCTGCTCCTTACCAGTCGGGAGAAGCTGGAGGACAAGCTCTACGTAAGCTATGTTAGTGCATCCTGCTCGGTTGTTGCAATACTTTTCGCACTCATCTGGGTCCACGCAGGCCACCTCATCCGTGAAGAGGATGCGCGAAGCCATGCCAGGGAAAACCAACATAAAGAGAGGCAGGAACTTCAGGGTACCTGCCAGAACGCAGCCAGCCTTGGCGTAAGTCATGTTCTTGCTGGAAAGCGTCCTCTGAACAATGACCTGCAAGACAGGAAAGACACTTGGGTGAGTGTGCAAAGTTAAACGTAGCACATAAAAGATCAGAAGTCAAAGGCAGCATTTTGTTAAATAACAAATGATACTGGAAGCATACAGAACAGGAAAATCTAACGCGTTGATAGAGTAGCGGCTAATATATCATATGTTTAGCATAGCCTACAAGCAGCACAAGGTGGGAACTGAAATATCGATTACCACTTCACACTTCTTCAGTGGTCGACTATCGAGGACTTTGATGCTTAGATTAGATATTATAATTTATTAGATAATGTTAGTTACTAGACTTAATTAGTGTAATTAGATGCTGAAGACCTTTCCTGTTAAGGATTATTTCAAAAGCTTTAGAGAGGCAAGAAAGCAGAGCTATAGGATGGTAGTGTGAAGGATTAGAGCGGTCACCCTTCTTAGGCACGGGTTGTGTGCAGTCGACCATCCCTCATATAATGATGTCCCTGGGGTAGGGTAATAAAGTGTGTGTGTGTGTGTGTGTGTGTGTGTGTGTGTGTGTGTGTGTGTGTGTGTGTGTTCGCAGCCCCGTAATTTTGGCAGATTTTTTTGGGGGGGGCTAGAGGGAATCATAGGTTCATGAGTAGGGGAGGGGAGGGGAGGAGGGCGATCGAAGAAAGCTGTGGGAATTTTTTTGAAAAATAATCACTTCTAGGGTCAATAGGCGCACCTAACATCACCATAGCCGATCCAGGATTAAGGACTTTCCCTAAGGTAGAGGGGGTAGCGTTATAATTGTATTTCGTAAAGAATCCTTATAACCAAAAACTAACTTAATTATGAGTATTCTTTTTCTTGAACACAACATTGAATAAACAACAGAACATTAATATGAAAATACATGCTGTAGCTCCGAGGACCAAGGCAGCATCTCCGGCCATTTTGAGGGTATCACATACCTTAAATGGCATATTTTTACTGCGCAAAGCAGGTGATGTCACTTATTGTGACTTCATAAGCTTTCATTTTTATCTATTTGTGTATATATCATGGTGGCAAAACTTAAATTACTAGTTTAATTTTTACCAGTGACACGAATTTGTGACTTTTTCACAATAGAATTTCACTCTAATAAGTGAATCAGACCCCACAGAAATATTACCAGTGTGTGCATGAATGAATACAAAGATAAGCACATACTTTGATTTAACTCCAGGATGTCTCGTGGATCATTAATAAATAAAAACAAATTATCCGGATAGGTTACTCCTTAGCCCGTTACCATCAATGGCCCCCCCAAAACAGTCCCTGCGCCAAGTTTGTTCCCCACATTTTGGTGATGTTAGGTGCGGCTATTTGAAAACATTGGGGGGCTATAGCCCCCATAGTTCCCCCAGAAATTACGGCCCTGTTGTGTGTGTGTGTGTGTGTGTGTGTGTGTGTGTAAGCCTCAGGTGGTATCACAAGTGTTCGTTCTCCAAAAGTTCAAAGCAAAAGTAGCCATAAGTAAATGTGACTATTTTTTATTGTATCGGTGCACAGCATATAGGTGACACGCGACAGGCGGCCCCCACAACTACTGCTACTGCTGCTGCCTCTACTACTACTACTACTACTACTACTACCACTACTACTACTACTACTACTACTACTACGCTACTAATACTGCTACTACTACAGTTACAACTATTACTGCTACCAACACCACCACCACCACCATCATCAATACTACTACCACTACTACGCACTTTGCTACTGCAAAAATAAAGAAATATAACAATGTCTATGATATAAATTATAACAACAAAAACAACAACAGCAATTATAATAATAAAGAAATAATATAATGATAGTGATGATAATAATGAAAATGATAAGAACAACAATAATAATAATAATAATAATAATAATAATAATAATAATAATAATAATGATGATGATGATGATTATACCAGTAACATTATTAATAATAATAATAATAATAATAATAATAATAATAATAATAATAATAATGAGAAGAAGAAGAAGAAAAAAAGACGAAGTGCTGATTCCTTATAATGATTATTAATCCACAATCACTTACACAGTCAGCACATCAAATCATTATCGCTAATGACACTGCATCACTACCACTGTTAACATCTTTAGCACACACACACACACACACACACGTTTCGAAAAGGTCTTGATCCATCTTTAGTCCGAATTTGATATTCGCTAAAGGGCAGGTTCCTTTTATCCGGGAGTAGTGGGAGTTTAGAGCTTCTGGATGGGTTTCATAATCACATTGTTATTCAAACAGACACTGATATCCTTTTCAGTATAGTCCAATAAGACAGTTACTGGTATCGCTTGCAAAAGTAGCAGAAGAAATATAAGAAAATATATATATTTTTTGTACTAGCTTATCTGTTATCATTGTATGCTGATACATTAGACATATCGTGATATATTATTTGCAACATCATAATATTTTTTAAACCTCGCATTTTTTATTAATCTATGACATTTATTTTTTAGTAGCCTACTATTGCTTTTAACTGTTATGTAATGTTTGTTAGTCCCCTCTATCTTCGCTGCACTGATTGAACATTTTTCCTTGAATGCCGCGGAAGGATGGACCACCGGAAAGTGACAAACCAATCCGGTAGTGTAGGAGATGGTTAAATCACTTATCTGTAGACTAATCTAGTTCGTCACCGTCTCCATTTACAACGACATATCTACTTGTTAAGTTTGTATCGGTGGTTAAACGTCATAATGTGAGTAAGCTTTTGTGAGAACATTAGTATTTTTTGACGGTTAGTTTTAACTATTCGTATGTTAGCAATAACTAAGTTACCACAATTGTGTTAATTGACACCACACGGCACAGATACCTGGTCGGTGCACCAGTACCACACAGAGGCTTGCGTTAGTCCAAACACTACCCCCGTCCACGGTAAGTCGGAACCCGTGATTGGCCGCAGCAGATTTAAGGCATAAGAGGGTGGGTAGGCATTGGGGCAAGTCACGTTATTGTGGTCGTAACGAAGGCGAGAGGGCGCCGCCTTCATGTAGCGTGTCATCAGCTGGTTGTAGCCACCGACTTCGTAGATTGCTATAATATAAATGGTAAAACGCATTGTTTTCACTTTGGTGATTGACGTTAGTCAGGAAAACTACAACGGAGAATGGAAGATCAACTGAAAGTGTAAGAGAACTTTCTTAACACACACACACACACACACACACACACACACACACACACACACACACGTCCCCATACGTGCCCGCACAGACAGATATAAGAAAAGTGCAATACCAACAATAGTGAAAATCCTAAACGCATGGACACTACTTTTAGGTTACTTTTAAGTTTGTAATTTTAGAATGATCTCCCTATATAATATGTATATTTTCAGCTCTCGAGCTGCTAATGCCTAAATAAACCGTATATTATTATTATTATTATTATTATTATTATTATTATTATTATTATTATTATTACACACACACACACACACACACACACACACACACACACACACACACACACACAACTACGGAATCATTATATAGCTGGCGATAAATTCTAGACGTCTTCAAAGAGGTCACCCACCTGGTCGGTGCACCAATACCAAATGCCGGAGATTGTAATGCCAAAGAGCATGCCGGGCCACGGCAGATCGGACTCTCCGGGCTTTGCAGACCTGAAGAAATGCATGGAGTAGCTCGGAGGTTCCCCGCAATTGACAGTGCCATCTTCAGAAAATCTTGTCTTGTTGGGAATGGCATAGAAGAAGTCCTCCACCATCGCCTCATATCCTCCCACCTCGTTGAACGCTTTGGAAGTTAGTAGTGTTAGTAAAAACTGACATGAATACAGACAACACAAGTTTTTAAAACAAGACAGTTTTTAAGTATTGTTAGTGAGGATGAACAGGTACTATATAGGGAAAGTCAACAACAATTTATCACACACACACACACACACACACACACACACACACACACACACACACACACGAGTACTCACCAATGCCCATAAGAGTCAGAGCGCCGAACAGCATGAGAATGGTTTGCACGAAATCGGTCCAGATGACTGCCGTAAGGCCCCCACTTATCGTGAACACGGCAGCTATGGCCAGCAGTATGAGGATGCTGATATAAAGCCATTCATCGGTGGTCTTTCCAATAGCTTGCTGAATGAACAGAGCTCCAGCATACAGATCGGCCTGCGGGAAACAAAACGAGTCACAAGACACTGTTGCGATAAGGAGTCACAACTGCGTCAAGATTGAGATTTCAAAGCAATGTATATTTACCGATATCTTGGTAAAGACAGAAAGAAGAAGAGCGAGGCAAGATAGGTAGACCCTGATGCGCTGGCCTCCGAACCTCTCTCTGAGGTACTCCGGCATGGTGAACACTCCTGAGGTCATGTACACAGGCACAAACAGCCATCCCAGCATCATCAGCACGAAGACTGCCTAAAATAGACGGTGGCACGTGGAAAAGGGTTATTAGGAAGTTCTGGAGAGTTCCGGTTTATAATATTATTTGAATAACATTCGCATACGGATATTTTGTCAATAAAAAAGGTTCCTTAGCCTGGGGAGAGAGAGAGAGAGAGAGAGAGAGAGAGAGAGAGAGACCAAAGAGACTTGCAGAGGAATAAAGATTTAAAAAGACATACAAACTGGCGGGGAAATACAGACATGCAGATATTAAGGCTTTATATTACAAGTGCACACATCGAAACCGAGTGAAGTCATTTACGTTTAATTCAAAGGCTCCAATGCCTATGCCGGACGCCGCTCCGGAGCCCGCCAGTCCGATGAAATGGCCAGACCCGATGTTGCTGGCGAAGAGTGAGGCGCCCACCTGCCGGGGAGGAGGGCGTATTATCTTACTCTCTCTCTCTCTCTCTCTCTCTCTCTCTCTCTCTCTTTCATAAGTGGCCACTGTCAGAGCAGTTAATGGGTATTGGGCGTCAGTCGGGGGGGGGTTCAATTCCCGTTTGGGTGTGGCTGTGATGCGAGGTTCCATCAGTCCTGCCTGAAGATCCGTCAATATGCAGCTCTACGCTTTTTAGTTGAGGGTGCTGGGTGGCGGTTGCGAATCCAGCTAGCACGTGATTAAGCAGTGGTAAATGACACACACACACACACACACACACACACACACACACACACACACACACACACACACTTACAGGGATCCAGTGCATGCTGCGGGATGCCAGGAAGTAGCCCGACATGCTGCTTCGCTTGGACCGCCATGACGACTGTGGGAGACACAGAAAGGACACAGTTAGGACTAACACTATTTCGTGGCTATTTCAAGAAAATAGTAAATGAATAATTACTGTACAAGATGAAGCTTCGTAATATAATCATATTTTTAATGACTATATATGCATGCTTGGGAGAAAAAAATGAAAGTGGAAAAATAGCTATATTGGGTTTATGCGTTCTCTTTCTATATTTCGTACTGGTAATTCCGTTCCGTTCCAAAGATTAATCCCCCTTAAGGAAACAGCCCTTGTCGTATCGACGGCCCGTTAAGAAGAGTAGAGTTGTAGCACTCTTGCGGGTGTAGAGGGGTCCACCCCGCCCAGCAGGGTGGGCACGGACGCCAGACGCAGCCCGTAGCAGGAGACGAAAGAGCAACTCAGCAGTCTACAGCTGGCTGAATTGCCAACCGACGACGCGGTCTGGCGTGTCACTACTGGTCAAAGTCTAAATATACCAAGTCAAGTCACTATGTCTTCAAAACTGCGACCAGCACGCGCAGGCCGGAGCAGCGGGATGACGTCACTTGAAGCCAGTTCACGGGTGACAAAAGTTGCGGCCGTGTGTGTTCTTTGGATGTGCATTCTCGTCTTCTTTCACCGCGCATTCAGGCAAGCCACTGACGAAAAAATATGCCTTTTTTATTGTGCTATGCGTGACTGTAATTCCAATGCCTACAAACGATGGTGTGGGGTGTGAGAGGGGGCATGTTGAAGTGATTGATTTAAATTAGTCCGCCTTTTTTCGTTTTCTCTAAATCCCTGTTTCTACATTCTCTAGTTTGGCTCCAAGCGACGTCACGCATAAGCCACGCCTCTGCCGTATCTCCTCCCACAAAGCTGCGTATGACTTGACTTGGTATATATCTTGGAAGAAAAATGGAAGAAGAGAGCATGACGTCACAGAAGTGAAGCAGTCTTAGCCTGGGCTTTGGTCCGCCTCCTCCTTCAAGTTCACCCATAACTCTTAAATCACTTCAATGTTTAGTTAACAATTCAGTCAAAACTAACATGGATTCAGAATCAGTTTGGGTGGACGTTTACAAAGGAAAAGAAAAACTAACTCTAGGAGTTATGTACAGGAATTAGGTAATGTACTCAGTGACCCACTAACCGACATCTTTAAGATGTCGGTAAATACTGGCTATGTGCCGAGCCTATGGAAAGTAGCTAATGTGACGCCGATTTTTAAAAAGGGGGACAGGTCAGTTGCTTCAAACTATCGCCCAATTAGCTTAACATCGGTTATAGGCAAGATGCTGGAGTCCATAATAGCCAGGAACATTCGGGAGCATTTAGAGAAACATAGCTTAATTCACGACTCGCAGCATGGGTTCACAAAAGGTAGGTCATGTCTCACCAATCTCTTGTCCTTCTACAATAAAGTATTTGAGGCGGTTGACAGAGATGAAAATTATGATGTAATCTATCTTGATTTTAGTAAAGCGTTTGACAAAGTTCCTCACCAACGACTGTTGCTTAAATTACAGGGTCACGGAGTAGAGGGTAAAGTTTTGAACTGGGTCAAGGCGTGGCTTAGCAATAGGAAGCAAAGATTGCAAATCAATGGTAAAAGATCTGACTGGGGATGTGTTACGATTGGGGTCCCACAAGGTTCGGTATTAGGTCCACTTTTGTTTATTATTTATATCAATGACTTAGATACAGGAATTAGTAGTGATGTTAGTAAATTTGCAGATGATACCAAGATCGGTAGAGTAATTGAGTCGGATCAGGACGCTAGTATTCTCCAGGGTGAACTCAACAGATTGTATGACTGGGCGGATAAATGGCAGATGGAGTTCAATGTAGGGAAGTGCAGTATTCTGAGTGTAGGTAGGAACAACCCCTCACATAACTATTGCTTAAATGACACTCTCATAAGCAGGTCTGGGTGCGAGAGGGATTTAGGGGTCTTAGTGAGCTCTGATCTCCGTCCAAGGGCACAATGCATTCAAGCTAGAAATCGAGCTAATAGGGTACTAGGATTTATTTCAAGGAGCGTAAGCAACAGAAGCCCCGAAGTCTTCCTCAAACTATATATAGCATTAGTTAGACCTCATCTTGACTATGCGGTTCAGTTCTGGTCACCTTACTATAGAATGGATATCAAAATGTTAGAATCGGTGCAGAGGAGGATGACTAAGATGATTCAGGGGTTGAGAACTTGTCATGCGAGGAGAGACTCAAACAGTTAAACTTGCATTCTCTAGAAAGACGAAGGGTGCGTGGAGACATGATCGAGGTTTATAAATGGATGAAGGGCTTTAATAAGGGAGACATTCATAAGGTTTTGTTGGTAAGAGAACCGGGTAGGACACGAAGTAATGGGTTTAAACTGGATAAATTCAGATTCAACAGGGACATAGGCAAAAATTGGTTTACTAACAGGGTGGTGGATGAGTGGAATAGGCTTAACAGTCATGTGGTGAGTGCTAATACAATCGTCACATTAAAAAATAGACTAGATAAATTCATGGACAGCGATATTAGGTGAGGTTCGATACACGGGAGCTTAGGGTCAAAGGAGTTGCCTCGTACAGGCCTACCGGCCTCTTGTAGACTCCTGCGTTCTTATGTTCTTATGTTATGTTCTTATGTTCATAACATTTCCCGGCTGGCGGGACGCGCGACACCCACACACCTCAACATTTTGCCTTCATGCCGGCTTGCTCTGCCTTTGGTTGCGCCCACAGAGGCGGGAATGACAGCATAACGTTTCATCGGTAAGAAAAATTATATTTGTGGTGAAGCATTATATAGGAGGCGAGACAACTGAGCTTGAAAAAGAGCGACACAAAAGAATGCGAATGATTCCTTGGTGGAAATTTTAAGAAAATCATCTGCAATTCATCTCCCATGGCTTTTACACACAAACAGGTCATATTTCTGGAATGTAGAGGTCTTTGGGTACTATCAGAAGTACAATGAACACAGTTATTTTGCAAAACATGTAGAATAAGAGTGTAGCCTAAACCTGGACAAGTTACCGAGTCGATTCAACCCACGGGCGCTCATTTGCCTGACAACGTTAATTCTCATTCTCTCAATCTTATTCTTTAATTCTTATTATCTCATTCTCATTCTCTCTTATTTTCTAATTCTTATTCTCTCATTCTCATTCTCTTTCATTCTCAAATTCTCATTCTCATTCTCTAATTCCTCATTATCATTCTCATTTTTCTAATTCTCATTCTCTCTCATTCCTCATCTCTCTCTCTCTCATTCTCATTCTCTCTCATTTTTTCTCTCATTCTCATTCTCTCATTCTCTTTATCTCTCATTCTCATTCTCTCATTCTCATTTTCTCTCATTCTCTCATTCTTATTCTTATTTCCTCTCTCATTCTCATTCTCTCATTAATTCTCATTCTCTCTCATTATCATTCTTATTCTCTCATTCTCATTCTCTCCTCTCTCATTCTCATCTCTCTCATTCTCATTCTCATTCTCTCATTCTCATTCTCTCCCTCTCTCATTCATTCTCATTTTTATTCTCTCATTCTCATTCTCTCTCCCTCGTTCTCATTCTCTCATTCTCTCATTAAATTCTCACTCTCATTCTCATTCTCTCGCTCATTCTCATTACCTCTCTCAATCTCATTCTCATTCTCATTACCTCTCTCAATCTCATTCTCATTCTCATTACCTCTCTCAATCTCATTCTCATTACCTCTCTCAATCTCATTCTCATTCTCATTACCTCTCTCAATCTCATTCTCATTACCTCTTTCAATCTCATTCTCATTCTCTCTCATTCTCATTCTCTAGCTCTCTCATTCCCATTCTCTCTCTCATTCTCATTCTCTCTCCTTCTCTCTCTCATTCTCATTCTCATTCTCTCATTCTCATTCTCTCCTCTCTTATTCTCATTCTCTCATTCTCTCTCATTCTCATTCTCATTCTCTCTCTCATTCTCTTTTTCTCTCTCTCTCTCTCTCTCTCTCTCTCTCTCTCTCTCACACACACACACACACACACACACACACACACTTTTTTTTCTTCTTCAACTCGAGGGAGCGAAAGATAATTGTTGAAAGGAGGCTGTAATTTGTCATGTAGCCTCTCTTGGCAATGCAGTTTGACCAACTCGAAGGATGTTTTGATAGCTCGATTCCAAGTTTGTCGTTGAGCCGTCACAAAATAGCCTGTTTTTCTGCCCTTTGGATGCGATTTGGACACGTTCTAGTTTTTTGCTTAGAACTTTTATTTATTTATTTAGTGCTTTCCAATGTTTTTATTATTAATCTGTATTAATAGAGCTTTCATTTGCCACCGACCACGCCTTCCTAGCTTCAGTAGTTTTTGCTCGACCTTGACCAGAAGTCGCGACGAAAATTCGCCGAATCTGACTCATTTCACGCGCCGCGACGAAAACTTTACTGACGCCAAAAATCAATATATCTGCATAAAAACTCATATATGAACACTTCAATATGTTTACTATCTTGTATTAAAATAATTTTATGATATCTATATAAAAAATTACTATTTTTATATAATCATTTCACTATATAAATCAACCTATATTAAGCGCCTTACTATACATGTTATTTCTCATATTATTTAGTATTCTACCCTATTTCTTCCCATTTATGAATAATACATTTAATTTGCTTTTTTTATACCAAATATATATGTATATATGTATGTATGTATATGTATGTGTGTATATATATATATATATATATATATATATATATATATCTATATATATATATATATATATATATATATATATATATATATATATATATATATATATATATATATATATATATATATATATATATATATATATATATATATATATATATATATATATATATATATATATATATATATATATATATATATATATATATATATATATATATATATATATATATATATATATATATATATATATATATATATATATATATATATATATATATATATATATATATATATATATATATATATATATATATATATATATATATATATATATATATATATATATATATATATATATATATATATATATATATATATATATATATATATATATATATATATATATATATAGTATGGGTTTTCCGCAAGGGGCGTTCTACTGGTGATCTCTAGCCTTCTTAACTGACTCTTGGTCATCCTCTCTTAGCCGTTTCGGTGAAACTTTTGCTATTGCGCTGGACATATCAAAAGCTTTTGATAGGGTCTGGCACAAATCTTTGCGTGCTCAACTACCTCCTACGGTTTCTATCCTTCTCTCTGTACCTTTATCTCCAGTTTCCTTTCTGACCGTTCTATTTCTGCCGTGGTAGACGGTCACTGTTCTTCCTAAATCTATTAACAGTGGTGTCCCACAGGGTTCTGTCCTATCTCCCACTCTTTTCTGTTGTTCATTGATGATCTTCTTTCCAAAACGAACTGTCCTATCCATTCCTACGCCGATGATTCCACTCTGCATTACTCAACTTCTTTTAATAGAAGACCCACCTTCAGGAACTTAACGACTCAAGGATGGAGGCTGCAGAACGCTTAGCGTCAGACCTTACTATTATTTCCGATTTGGGCAAGAAGAACCTGGTGTCCTTCAACTCCTCAAAACACAGTTTCTCCACCTATCCACTGACACAATCCTCCAAACAACTATCCCTATTCTTTGACAACACCCAGCTATCACCTTCCTCAACACTAAACATCCTTGGTCTATCCTTAACTCAAACTGTCGTCTGGAAACCTCATATCTCCTCTCTTACTAAATCAATTTCCTCGAGGATGGGCGTTCAGTACCGTCTCCACCAGTTTTTCCCCCCCTCCCAGATGCTATCCATATACGAGGACCTTGTCCGCCCTCGTATGGAGTATGCATCTCATGTGTGGGGGGACTCTACACACAGCTCTTCTGGACAGAGTGGAGGCTAAGGCTCTTCGTCTCATCAGCTCTCCTCCTCATACTGATAGTCTTCTACCTCTTAAATTCCGCCGCAATGTTGCCCCTCTTTCTATCTTCTATCGATATTTCCACGCTGACTGCTCTTCTGAACTTGCTAATTGCATGCCTCCCCCACTCCCGCGGCCCCGCTGCACTCGACTTTCTACTCATGCTCATCCCTATACTGTCCAAACCCCTTATGCAAGAGTTAACCAGCATCTTCACTCTTTCATCCCTCACGCTGGTAAACTCTGGAACAATCTTCCTTCATCTGTATTTCCTCCTGCCTACGACTTGAACTCTTTCAAGAGGAGGGTATCAGGACACCTCTCCTTCCGTATTTGATCTTGCTTTCGGCCACCTCTTTTGTATCTTTTTTAGGAGCAGCGAGTAACGGGCTTTTTTTATTATTATTTTTTTTTTGTGCTCTTGAGCTGCCGCCTTTGATGTAAAAAAAATAATATTATATATATATATATATATATATATATATATATATATATATATATATATATATATATATATATATATAAATTTTATTGCTGATTATTAATCTGTGTTAATAGAATTTTCATTTGCCAACAACCACGCCTTCCTAGGTTCTGTAGATTTTGCTCGAGCTTGACCAGAAGTCGCGACGAATTTTCGCCGAATCTGACTCATTTCACGCGCCGCAACGAAACTCTCTCTTTTTCGTTGCGGCGCGTGAAATGAGTCAGATTCGGCGAAAATTCGTCGCGACTTCTGGTCAAGCTCGAGCAAAATCTACTGAAGCTAGGAAGGCGTGGTTGTTGGCAAATGAAAATTCTATTAACACAGATTAATAATCAGCAAAAAAATTTGAAAGCACTAAATAAAATAAAAAAAGTTATAAGCAAAAAACTAGGACGTGTCCAAATCGCGGCAAAAGGGCTGAAAAACAGGCTATTTTGTGACGGCTCGACGACAAACTTAAATCGAGCTTACAAAACATCCTTCGAGCTGGTCAAACTACATTGCCAAGAGGGGCTACCTTCCAAATTACAGGCTTCTAGAGGCAATAGCAATGCCACACTAGACAAAAACGGCAGTGTCTGGAGCTCGTCAAAATCGCTCTCACAAGGGTTTACGTTTCGAGCTCTAGCGACGAAACTGCTGGGAGTAGGGAAATATTACTCATCATATTGGAAAGCATATTGGTAGGGCTACTACTACTACTACTACTACTACTGCTGCTGCTGATGATGATGATGATGATGATGATGATGATGATGATGATGATGTTATTGTTGCTATTACTACTACTACTACTACTACTACTACTACTACTACTACTACCACTGTTACTAATACTATTAATACTACCATACTCATACTACTACTAATGATAATACGCTTCCTCCTCCTCCTCCTCCTTCTCCTTTTTCTTTTCATACGTCTCCTCCTCCTTCTCCTCCTTCTCCACCTTAATTCCTGTAGGAGTTATCACGCCTGGAAGTGACCTGACCTATAATGTGTTTCTTATCATGTCTTTTTTGTGGCCTTATTGTCCATCCAGTCGCCCGATAAGTCAGTGTAGATCCTTTGAGTGATATAAGATGACCCTCAAGCTTCATCACGGCCTGCCTTAGTGCTGAGATTCCTTATTTGTACTGAGTCTTCTGACTGCAAACGGTTTATTATGTTTTTTTTTTTTTTTTTTAACTTGTCTCTTTTATGCCTGAAACACGCGAATCACTGTAAAAAAGCATACAACAAAGCCAACACTATGCTCGGGTTCATAACGAGGAACTTCGAGTGTAAAACGCCATACGTGATGCTATCCTTGTATAATTCCATGGTAAGACCGCACCTCGAGTATGCAGTACAGTTCTGGTCTCCTAATTACAGAAAGGACATTGCTTTATTGGAAAGGATTCAACGACGCGCCACAAAGATGATTCCAACCTTAAGGGCTCAACCGTACGAGGAACGACTCAAGCGACTCAATCTCTTTACATTGGAGAAGACGCCTACGAGGGATATGATTCAAGTTTTCAAGTATCTGAAAAAATTCAATAACGTCGATTACTCCAAATTCTTTGAACTGCAAACCAACTCAAGAACTAGAAATAACGGTTTACCCATTCAGTCTAGTCGATGTAACACAGACATCGGAAGGAGTTTCTTTTCAAACCGAGTCATCCGTCACTGGAACAATCTTCCTTCAGAAGTAGTAAATGCGAATACTATCAACTCCTTCAAATATAGAATCGACCGTCACTTCGCTGCGTCGGGAGTAAACTGAATATTGAGGTGTCTTCATCTGTTCCTCAATATCGAGGTGCTTTCATCTGCTCCTCAATGTCGAGGTGCTTTCATCTGCTCCCCAGGCCCCAAGTGGCTGTCGAGCAGATTAAATCACCTAAGCGGGCAACCTCGTAATGAGCCAACAGGCTTTCTGTTGCCTGCCTTTCCATGTTTCCATGTTTCCATGTCCATACTAAGCTTCTGCTGCACATCTAATATTTTTATTTATTTATCTGTCACCCTGTGTTGGCCGTTTTCCTACAATAATATCGGTAAACGTTTTCTTACACATCCTGTTATTGTTTAAATTACTTTTTTTCCTTGATCCTGGGATTGTTTTAATGTCAAAGGGAACGTTTCATACTAGCCTACTTTTATTACTGCCTCTTTCTAATCTACTAAATGCTGAATGAACTTTTGCTACTACTACTACTACTACTACTACTACTACTACTACTACTACTACTACTACTACTACTACTACTACTACTACTACTACTACTACTACTACTACTACTACTACTACTACTACTACTACTACTACAACTGCTACTGCTACTGCAACTGCAACTGCTACTGCAACTGCAACTACTACTACTACTACTACTGCAACTACTTCTACTGCTATTTTTTTTTTTACGGGCCTCCATCTATTAGAGTTGCGTTTTGAGCGGTATATTCTCTCATATCCTTTCACAAAGCAATTCATTGGCCCCACCCCGCCAATGACTGTGGCCGACAACCATCTTTATTTAATATTAGAAACTTTACTTAACATTTTATTTTCTACTACTACTACTACTACTACTACTACTATTACGACTACTATTTTTTTTTTTACTACATAAATGATACCTCCACCCATGTTTATTTTCCCAACACATAATCATGGAGGGCTCCATAGCTTGGAGGTCATTAGCCCCAACTCTGTTCGCTAATGACTGTGGCATCCAACCATATCACTAATACTACCTAGCACTAAATTCCCTATCACCTATTACGTCCAGATCCCCCTTTCCTTAACTACTCAAGTCACTCCCGACCAACCCTAACTACTACTACTACTTCTACTTCTACTACTACTACTACTACTACTACTACTACTACTACTACTACTACTACTACTACTACTACTACTACCACCACCTATTACTATTACTATTATTATTGCTATTAATACTAATATTACTACTACTACTACTACTACTACTACTACTGCTACTACAACAACTACTGCTACTACTACTACTACTACATAAATGATACCTCCACCCATGTTTATTTTCCCGACACATAATCATGGAGGGCTCCATAGCTTGGAGGTCATTAGCCCCAACTCTGTTCGCTAATGACTGTGGCATCCAACCATATCACTAATACTACCTGACTACTACTACTACTACTACTACTACTACTACTACTACTACTACTACTACTACTACTACTACTACTACTACTACTACTACTACGGGCATCCATCTATTAGAGTTGCGTTGTGAGCGGTATATTCTCTCATATCCTTTCACAAAGCAATTCATTGGCCCCACCCCGCCAATGACTGTGGCCGACAACCATCTACTACTACCATTACCACTACTACTACTACTACTACTACTACTACTACTACTACTACTACTACTACTACTACTACTACTACTACTACTACTTCCAGTAATTATAATAATAATAATAATAATAATAATAATAATAATAATAATAATAATAATAATAATAATAATAATAATAATAATAATAATAATAATAATAATAATAAAGCTATTAATATCATATTATTATTATTATTATTATTATTATTATTATTATTATTATTATTATTATTATTATTATTATTATTATTATTATTGTTATCAGTAATTATATTATCGTCATCATCATCATCATCATCATCATCATCATCATCATCATCCTAATTACCACCACTTAATTATTATTTCCTTATTATATCCACTGCTCCACTTCATGAACATGGGAGTTCATAAGTCTAACATGAAACGCTCCACGGTTTACTTGGACTCCACGAGAGAGACTGGTATGTGTGGTGTTCATGCTGAAGGGTTGTTTACCGCCCTGCAAGCGAGAAAACTTTATTTAATGGTGGAGGACAGGGAGATGAACGTTTTTTTATCGGTTTCCGGTTGACCAGTCTCTTGGTATTCCACATTTTCAAAGCTTATCTCCCTTGATTGTCTTTTTCCTGTTTATTATATCAGTGAAACGGTCTCGTAGCATAGTCATCGTTCAGTTTTTTCCTTAATTATTATGATAAGATTGTGAATCCAGTCCACTGGCCTTCCAATCTACTTTGGTTTGTCCGCTTAGAGTAATTAATCAATCAGTCAATGGGGGCATACGCCTTGGGCGTGCCGCCTCGTCCACCCTTAAGACAGTAAGGAAGATAGATTAGACATACTGTATGGTGTCCAGGCCACTCAACATTGAGTCTATTAGCGGGTAACTGAGGAGTCCAGGCAATGTCACCTGGTCACCCTGATGTCTCGGAGAAGTCTTTGTTCCTGCTTCACCGTAGATACAAAGGCAATTTTTCAGCTTAGTGGCTCCCTAGGTTTTAACAGGTATGGGGTTGAGATAGTTTAGATATCGAAGTTCTGAAGTCTTAAGGTCATTTATGGACAACCCCATGATGCGCTGCACCTCAGTATACGCATAGTGATAGCAACTATACAGGCGCCCAACCTTAGGCATCTGCCACCTTCCTCTTGTAAACGTTTCTATTATATATTCATTTGGATGCCTAACAGTGTAAATGTGAAACAAATTCAAGTGTACTTTGTGAGTAAAGGAAAACGTATGCTTCGATTCTGAAAATGAATAAAAAAAAAAAATTATGCATGTACGCTTATATCCCAAAGCTCTCATCGTGAAGGACGTGGCCGTGGCGTCGGGACTTCCCATTGCTTCCCCAGGAATCCCCAGCAGGATGTTACCTGGATCGCTTACGTGTGATGATGTATGGTTGACAGCTACCGTTTTCAGGCTTAGGACTGTCCCTGTCATGTTCGAACACGTTAACTGATGGCCATGTGTGACTAAACATTTTTCATCCTTAAAGTAGCGATAGACGATTACAAGTTGTTTACCACCTCTGGAGACTTACAGGTGGTCAGGATGTTGTGCCGTCCCAGGGGATGTTTATCCGTCGGGGAAGCTCCGTGTCCACACATTACATTTGTCAATTAACTGCGAGAATATCCCCAGCCAGTAGCTGCTTCAGCATTTATGGCTTACCATCAGTTATGATCACGGGTTCCCGAGTCAAGAATATACCGACAAGCTTTGCTCGAGTGTTTACAAGAAGGGATGGGTGGTGTGCCCACGCCTGTGGCGCAGCTGTAGGGGCGATAAACATCCAGAGTAAAAGATGTAACAGGCACGCACACTGTCCGGAGAGGTGGATGGAAAGGGATAGGTAGACACATCTTTACTTATCAAAACTTAATTAAGTTAAATATTACAAATTAAAGACAGCATGTCTAAAATGTGTGTAGAGCACGAGTATACCAACGACGTTAAAGTAATGGACTCATATCAAAGTTAACTGGATTTTCGATGAAAAAGAAACTGTAAAAAAAAATCAGAGTCGCAGATGTCTTCCCAAGTGATTCTGAAGAAAACTAAAAAGAAATGATCGAAGAATTCCACAAAGAGGGGGAAGTCTGAGACTAAGACTGAAAATGAATATGAAGGAAACAAAAGTCATGTTAGAATTAGTTGGCTATAGAACAAGTAATGATCGATAACGAAACACGTGGGAGAGCAGAGTAATACACATATCTAGTAGAAATAATGAATTAATGGAAATCCAACCCACGAAAAAATAATTTAGAAAGAGAATGAATAAAATGGAGTGCTTTGAGTTAACAAAATATTATAATTATTGAATAGTAACCTAGTATACCCTCCCTGAAGAGAGGGGTGTGCAATGAATGTATTCTGCCAGTCCTAACATACTGATCAGAAACTTGTCATAGACACACGGAGTGACAAACCAAGAAATTTCAGCATAAATAGCTAAAGAACTTAAAAAAGAGAAATGAGTTTTAAAGTTACCAAAAATTACGTAAATCTCTATTGCAAGGCTAAATCCCCAGCAGCGATGGAGCAATTGGCCAGGGCGGCAACGGCGACCAGACCTCCTCCAATTTAGGGGATTTAACAACGTTTGGGTACTATTACATCAACTATGAAATCTGACCCTGGCAACGAACAGTCTTAGGATTCCGGCAAGTGAAAACAAATTTGTTATATTGCTAAAAGCCAACTCCATTAATACACTATGCATGACTTTCATACATTATGAAAAAGCATGTACCCAGCTAAAACGTCAACAGTCATACAGGCACTGAGGAGGCAGAACGTAGGTGAGCCTACATAAAGTTGTTGAAAAATGTATAGGCCTTTTGAAACAGCACGGCAACAACTAAATTCCATAAAAAAGTGAGAAGATTCCACTAAGAAGAAAGGAGTTAAGGAAGGCGACACACTATCTCCGAAATTATTTACGACTTGCTTAGAATAAATATTTAAGAAGTTAGTGAGATACATAGGAATCAAGATAGGCATTGAATATTTCCTTGGAGTAGTGGTTAGTGTACCTGGCTACGACTCTGCGGGCCCGGGTTCGAATCACGGGTGAAATTAAAGCATTTTGAGGAGCGGGATGGTGTACACTAACATCAGACACAGAGAGAGGAAGATAACGTTGGGAAAGGCTCTTGTCCCGCAGTGGAACAATAATTACTGAAGTGGACAACATTATGGTTACCATGTTAAAATAATAGTCATCATCACTGCTATAGTCATTATTATTTTTGTTAATATTATCATTACTATTGTCATCTTCGAGGTTTATAATAATGAATGTAATAATAATAAACACTTGCCTGCGCCACAAGGGGCTGGGGCCGACCATCAGGCCCTATCAAGAGAGCTATAGGCGAAAACGTAAAATAAATAAATAAATAGATAAATAATAATAATAATAATAATAATAATAATAATAATAATAATAATAATAATAATAATAATAATAATGCTTGTAATAATGAAAAAAAATAATAACAAATAATAACATTACTATCAACAATATTATTTTTCATTATTATTAATATTAATATAATTATTATTATTATTATTATTATTATTATTATTATTATTATTATTATTATTATTATTATTATTATTATTATTATTACTAATATTAGGTGTATTGTTATTACTATTATCAAGTCAACAAATTATATGAAATGTATGGTCACCTACAATGGGGTATATTCATTCTTAGCAGGTGTCACCAGTGACCGAGTATCAGGGCCCACGAAGCTTGAACTATTCTTTCAATTATCCTAAATTACCTGTGTTTCTCTGAGATTTGTAACAATTACACTTCAATACAGCAAGTGATACTTTTGTTAACAAAAATGTTGTTGATCATTCTCGTTGTTTAATTTATTGGTAAACGAGAGAAAATAAATGACCGATGCAAGGTTCTATTTAAAAATCTTTCCTGCATGAAAGCCCTTCGAAATCAAGCAGCATTGAGCTTTTAAAAAAAATTATATCTATATTACAATATTTGTTGTGTACCTGCTTTGGGTGTATCAGTCTCGCCTTTGACGGAATTTATCAAAAACCTTAAAAAGTCAAGCGTCTCGACAGAAACCGTAGCATCCATTGTTTGATCTTCCGGGGGGACGCTGGCTTCAGCTTCCAGTGTTACGCTCCGCCCTCAACCTCTGACCTCAAACCCCATCACCATTGACCTGCCCACCCTCTTCATGGCGGCAGGCATCCACATAAGGTCTTGGTCCACCCCAAATAAAATGCAGCAGTCATTTGAGGGTGGAGTGTAGTAAGTTGGAAGCGGACCCAAACACTTAATAAATTCCGTCAGAGGCGAGACTAATGCACACAATGCAGGTACTCAGCAAATATTGTAATACAAATATAATTTTTCTAAAAATTCAGTTCTGCTTGATTTCGCAAGGCTTTCATGCAAGAAAGGATTTTAAAGAGGAAAAACCTGCATCGGTCATTCACTTACTCTCGTTTACCAATAATCAAAACAAAGAGAATGCTCAACTACATTTTTATTATCAACAGTATCACTTATTGTATGAAGCGTTAATTGTTACAAGTCCCAGGGAAACACTAGTAATTTATGATAATTGAAAGAATAGTTCAAGCTTCTTGGGCCCTGAGACCAGGTCGCTGGTGACACCCACTGGCTGGCAACTCTGTAGACCTTGCCTTCCCTTCGTCTCTCCCGCAGACCTTCGTTCCAAAAATGCTAGTGACTATAGGTACGAACCGCCCTTCCCTTCGATCTTCGTCGCTAAACCTTCGTGGCTCTTGGTACGGGCCTCAGTGAATATACATACCTCATTGGAAATCACAAACAAATGCAGCCAGAGTTACCGTGACAGACTGTAAGCTTTAAAGTATTTTGAGGAAATGGATTCTCATCAGTTGTTAATAAATTTCTGATTTTTCGTATTATAATAAATTAAATGTTCTACGATATACGCTATTGAAAAATTATATATAAAATATATGTCCAAGGCTAGTGTTTCAGCGGCGTGAAGTCTAAATCTCTTCCCACCCTGAAGCGACTGATTCTTGCCGGAACATATTTTTGATTTTGATTATTCAAATATAAAGTTGCGTGGACTATAGACTTTTTGAGATATAATTAGATATAATTCTTTACACACACACACACACACACACACACACACACACACACACACACACACACACACACACATATACACATTCCTCTGATAGCTTAGTCGGTAAAGCGCTGCGCTGCCAGGCTTCTCGGCCTGACAGGCGGCGGTTCGAGCCCCGCTCAGGCCCATTTTTTTCCGCTGACTAGGAGTGGTTACTGTCCCCCTTTGAGCAAGGGGGATGAGGTGTGTGCTGTGTGCTGTGTGAGGTCCTGACCGTACCCAAACATCGATTAATGAGCCTTGCAGTTGCTCTAATTGGGAGGGTACTTGCTGGTGATTGCGGGTCCAATTCGTGATCAGGCCGTGGCGAAATACACACACCAGTCCGATAACTCAGTGGATAAAGCTCTGCCCTGTCAGACTCCGGACTGGTAGACTAGGTTCGGACCCCGCTCAAGTCAGGATTTTCCCGCTGACAAGGAGTGGTTACTGTCCCCTTTTGAGCAAGAGTGATGGGGTGGTGTGGTGTGTGAGGTCCTGGCAGTACCCAGAGATCGACTGTAATGACCTTGCTCTAATCGGGAGGGTGCTTGCTGACGATGGCGAGTCTCTCTCTCTCTCTCTCTCAACTGTTTTTGTAGCATGCAACTGGAAAATTAGAAGAGGTCTTTCATGTTTTACTACTCTTTAACATTGCAATTAAAAAGCATGTTGGAGAAGCTGCATTTTGCCTCTTACAGATTGTATGAATATTTTGCTAAATCCATCTCTAAATCTATCTATAATTCCTTTTCAAACTCATATATGTATATACGGATAGAATTACTGGAATAAACATACTGAAAAGCTAAAAAAAAAAAAAAAATTGTGGTCAAACCAAAAAAAACTGGTTTAAACAAAAAAAAAAAAAAACTGGTTTAAACCAAAAAAAAAAGGTTTAAAAACCATTGGTTTTTGCCAACCCTTGTTTTTCTCTCTCTCTCTCTCTCTCTCTCTCTCTCTCTCTCTCTCTCTCTCTCTCTCTCTCTCTCTCTCTCTCTCTCTCTCTCTCTCTCTCTCTCTCTCTCTCTCTCTCTCTCTCTCTCTCTGTGCGCGTGCGTGCGTGTGTATGTGTGTGTGTGTGTGTGGAGCGTTAACATCCGCGCATAACCTTGAAATCAGTGCAGGGACTAAGACAAGTGTTCCACAGGCTAATGGTAAGGGGGGGAAGCTGTACACCATGAACATAAATAAAACTCGAACGTATACGGACAGAAACTGGTAAACCAACACTCGGAAAGGCACCAAAGCTTGCGAAATAGACATTCTCCTTAATGTGTTTTTTTCTTCTCAGTTACGGCTGAATACTGACTGGAAATTATCGTAACTCGTTGCGTCCTTAAATTTACATAATTACTGACACAATAAAAAAAAAAAAATATGGAGGCTGTTTTGATAGCAAGCCCAAGTCGCACCAACAGCCCTACACAGTTTTTTTTCTTGACTAGTCTTGTTTTGGGGCACTACGCGCCCTTAATCCTTCCCGAAGTCTGTGTCATTCGATTAAAACCGGCAGCGTATCTAACCAAACATTATTGTTGTTTTATCTATACTTTTTTTTTTAATTTTCCAATATCACCGTTTCTTAAAACTTTCTTTTTTATCATTACCTAAACCAGTAGAGTGTCAGTGCATCGCTTGCTAATGTCATGGCATGGTCAAGGAGACAGTGGCGGTGACCCTGTGCAAAGAGACACAAAGTTGCGTCCTCACCAAGGAATATAAGGAACTCGTGGCCTTTTGATCTCCATGGGTGAATTGACATTCTCTTAGCCGCTTATGTCCGTGCTACACTGCATAGGTACCCACCTGAAAAGAAGAAAAGAAAATGACGGAAATACTTACGAAAAGGCCAACAGCCAGGACGAAGACGAAGTACAAGACAACTACCAGAATGTCTGGCCACTTCATAGGCATTTTCTCCCCCGTCTCATCCGCCATGTTGCCGAGCTGCTGCCGAGAGTCTCTCGAGTACTGTAACTTGCACTCCCTTCTTGGTGAATGCCGCGCCGTACACTGCTTATGCTCGTCGCTAGTCCCTGCTCACCCGTAACTCGCTGCTGTTGCGGCGCCTGCGCTCATTAAATCTTTCCCCACACTCTCACTGCGCACGCTCCACCTTCCTGAAATTCCGCTCCCCCCAGTTAGTACTAGGTATTGTTACGACTTGTTAATCAGTGCACTTTGGCCTTATCTACACTGCTCCAGCTGATGTGTGCGCTCGTCGATAACTCACTTTCCGAAAACGACATGGAACGAGTTACACTTTCAAGAAAAACTTAAGTGCCTGTTATCTGTTGAACCATATTTTCGAAATATATTATATACTCGCATACCAGATCCGATCTGTGGGCTACATTTTTTTCTCTATCTTTGAACCAAATATCAAACTTTGTAAAGAAAAAAGAAAATTCTCTCTCTCTCTCTCTCTCTCTCTCTCGCTGGTGGTTAAATCAGAGCACGTTGTTTATATGACATGGTCGTAACTTTTAGTCAGAAAAGTTCGTTAGTTACTCGTCTCTTAAGATTAATTGAGCAGAAAGTTTTGTTTCATGTTATGTTGCAAGTTCTGTCCCCACATTCTACAAGGCCTTTCAGAGACTCAGGTAAAACACTGATAAAAAAAAAAAAGCAAGACAAATGGGATATGCCATCCCAAGTTTTTTTCTCTAAGACTAACCAGACAGAAGAAGTTATTGATTTTTTCGTATAAATTAAAAAGGCGCAGAATGTCAAAAATCTTATGATATATATTCAGTCGCAATTTACTCTAAACGGTCTAACAGTGCAATGAAACTGTGATTAAAATAATGTGAAAACTGACTGACTCAAATGCATTTTTTCTTTCAACTGGGTAATCAGACCTCGTTTCGCAACATCAGTGCCCTCTCTGTCCTCACCATGCTAGGGGTGTCACAAAATCATAATTTTTTCAGGGCAGGGAATACGTCAATAAGAAAATCCAACTACAGAAATCGAGAAAAAAACGAAAAAGATCACGAAAACTGTGAAAAAAATTATGTGTAATGGTTAGCCTTTTGCCTGTATTTTGTCAAAGTTTTAGTCCGTTATCCGCAATAATTATATCGATGTGTATGTATTATTCACCTCCCCCCACTCACTCAATTTACTTTTCAAGACAAAAACTTTCAAAAACTGCACAAATCATCCGGTGGTTTCTGGCATGTAGACAAGTGACACATACAAGAGACAAAGAACACCAATAGGCTGCCAGCCTTCACTGAGCGAGAAGGTTTGTATATCTCTGTCGCAGCCAGGCCCAACTTGCCTTGAAGCGACTTGCTGCTTGTATGGCATTTTTCAGAGTAATGACTTGGTCTTAAAAAAATAATGTAGCTCTGAAGTGACCTAGAGTGAAGAGTGCTGAGGCAAGGAGGGCAAATAAGCAGCGATTACAGGAGGAGCGAGGAGAAGATGAAGGAAATGACACGTCTCACAGACGAGATAATACCTTGCCTCTATGGAGGGCAAAGAGGTAATAGGAGCTCAATTAGCTATAAATACAGCTAAACTTACAGGTATAATGTATATCATAAAACACAACGTATATGCGTAAAATATCTTCATAATATGACGCCACACATTGAGCACTTTATCAGCTCGGATCTTGAAAAAAAAATTTGAACTTTATATCTCGGCCAGTTTTTATTTGATTATAATGAAACAAAATTAGAAGCAAGATGAATGATCATTTAAGAGTACAGATCTTTTTTGTTATGTATGTGAACACTGATTTTGATATTTTTAAATAAAACACCTTACGTATTTGTTTAATTATAAAACGTAAAATGTTACAAGTGACACAAAAAAAACATTCTGAGCTTTTGAAGCCCACCAAGAATGTTGTTAACCTAATTAATTTGAAAGTGGAAGCACCATAAATAATGAAGTTATAAAAGTCAAAATGTTGAACGGGGGATTGGGGGAGTAAAAAAAAAAAGGGGGGGGGGGTTAAGGTATGATGATGCACATCCAACCACTACATCAGGACATACATTTTAGATTGGTTCACCCATAATCAATGGCGGTACAGCATACCTTGATCTTTGCCGGACTCTGACCTTAAGATCATCTATCTGTCATAACGTATAGAAGGATTATCTGACGAGGATAAATCTGTCATATGCTCTGAAATGCTATTTCCGATGAAAACAACAATATATATTTGAAATTATCAAGTGGAAGATCTATGTCGGTGCGTGTAGGTTATTTATATTTGTTGACTTGCCACGGGGAAGAGTTAAAATTATTCTCAGTGACGTCATGAGTAAGAGAAATAGGTCACCACCTGTAACAAGATGATATTAAATATGGCAAGGCTTTCGTTTGTCCGCGAGGATGAGTTGATCAAAGTCATCGCGGCTTGTTACCGGGATCGGTGGAGTTTTTTGGTCAGGCCATCTGTACTGCAGGGTCTGAGATGCCTTCTAGGACTTTAATCGCCGTCCGCCTCGCTGCAATAATGTTTTTGTCGTTGTCCGTCCGCCCCTCCGTCTGTCTGTCTACCTCTCAGTTACTTAAGTGTCTGTAAAACATATTAACATATAGTTACCAAATACATATGAGAACATCATTAGTTGAAAATCACAAAGTGATTAACTTCTGGAAAACTCTGATAAAACATTAGATTTTTGGAAATGAATTTTAAAGACTGACTGACTGGATGTCTTAGTGTGGCAACATAGGAAAACCCTCTTGTGCTTTGAAGGAAGACCATGAGTGCGTTCAGAGGAGGGAACAAGAGGTTAGAAGTGTTTCGACTCTGGCCATGCCTAGTTCACGCAGGGGTAGTTCAGCCACTTCCTGATAAAATACGAGAAAAAAAATGGATGAATGATGACCACTTCCAAAATATAATTATGGGCAATGTGGTGGGTGATACGTTTTCTCTTGAATAAGCTTTTTCTTTTTTCACCCCGAAATTCATTTCGAGAGTTAACTTCGATGATTATGTAAAAGGTAAAGCAGCACTGTGGCTGTAGAGTTATTACTTATATGTGTATAGTGTAAAGTAGATATATATTGATTATGTAAACTAATGTTTTCTTAAGGATTAAAAAAGGATTAAAACTTTGCTTTGAGGTCATTCATATTTGTCATACTTTGAAAAAGGGAATTCATGTTTAGAATCACGGTTAAACCTCAACTAATATGGGTCATACGGCATGTGTAATCATATAATATAAATTATAGGGAGATATCGATAGAAGATGCATACAAACATGCACACATACATACATACATAAATACATACATTAATTAACAGATATCTTACACACACACACACACACACACACACACACACACACACATACACACACACACACACATTCTAAACGATTGCGTATATCATTTTGTTTGACTGGCTCTTCGTCACTGGAAGTAAAACTCCATAAATTTTCATAGATAACTTTAATCAACGCCTCAAATGGTGAGAATTGTAAGCTCTCCCTCGAAGAAGATAGAATAAGCGGTTCTCCTCCCATCCCAGGTGTATCCTTGGTAAAACGACGAAACATAACAAATAATATTGACTTGTCCTATGTTCCACCGTGATTTATCAAGAGTCAAGGTTTGAGTTTCGTTCCAAGATGTGCGGTGTGTTATAGGGAACCACTCATGAGATTGGTAACTGAACCTCATACTTGGTAATTAACGATAGTTATATCTACTGAATTTTAGGTAAAAGGGCATGTCGCAATAAGTGTGAATGTTCAAACGCAGTTCCTAAGCGGAAGAGTCAAGTGCCGTGATTCGGAGAAGGAGATAAGGAACGAGTGGCCCAAATGCGTCTTGCACGGAGCAGCCCGCCACTGGAGAGGCACTTGAGAAGCTGATCGACAGGTAACAGAGAACGTGATAACAGAGGGAAATGCGCCAGGTTTTACGCCTTGATTAATAGGTTAACTAACAAAATCTTCTAAATATAACTGAATAATGTCAAAATGCAGCCTAAAATCGTATTTTTTTCATATCTGTTCTTTCGGTTAATGATTCCGTCGTAATACTTTTAAACTCAAGAACATATTTCGTATTCATTGTTCAGTGCTGCCCGGGAGTTGATGGAAAGCTGGCGCTGCTTATTCTGTCTCCTGACGGTTACTGAGCTGAGTTGCTTCACGTGGCCACCAGGGAAAATTTATGTTTCACCGGACTCAACGGCAAGTATATATGCCGTGATATAATGCTGTATGTACCGTCACTTAAAGGTATTTTAATCAATGCCGTGCCATTCCTATGTTTGG